>NC_071495.1:193950-213719 GCF_028500815.1 Rissa tridactyla | reverse complement strand
GGGCGCGGCGGCCCCCGCCGGGAGATGAATGGACGAAGGGGGCGGAGCCGCGCGGGGAGATGAATGGGGGGGGGGGGGGGGAGAGGAAGGGAGGGGGCGCGGCTTCCGCCGGGCGCTGAGGGATGATGGGAAATGGAGTCCCCGGGGGGTGGGGTGGGGGGGGCGCAAAATAGGGGCCCCATGAGTCTGGGAGGGGGGTTTTTTTTGGGGGGGGTGTCCCAGGGGTCGCTTATTGGCTGCCCGGAGGCCTGGGCCCTCCCCTCGAGCGGCCCCGCCCCGCGACCTTTGGACTTTGACCCCCCCCCGCCCCTCCCCGCAGTCGCCTGAGGTCCCTCTGCCGGACGCCTGGGTGTCCCCTTCCCCCCCCCCCACCATGGACGTGCTGCGGTGAGGCCGAGGGCAGGGGGGGCGCCATGTTGGATTTGGGGGTCCCCGGGGGCCGCCATGTTGGTTTGGGGGGGCTACGGGGGGCGCCATGTTGGATTTGGGGGTCCCCGGCGGCCGCCATGATGGATTGGGGGGTCCCCGGGGGCCGCCATGATGGATTGGGGGGGTCCCCGGGGGCCGCCATGATGGAATTGAGGGTCGCCGGGGGCCGCCATGTTGGATTTGGGGGTCGCCGGGGGCCGCCATGATGGATTTGAGGGTCGCCGGGGGCCGCCATGTTGGATTTGGGGGGCCGCCACCTTGGCCGCGGTGGCCCCAGCGGGGGGCGGGGGTGGCCCAGGGAGCCCGGCAGCCCCTTTCACTCGCCCACTGTGTCCCGTCCCCCCCCCCCCCCCCGCAGGGCGGTGGCTCGCCGGGCCTGGCCCCCCCCCGGCCCCCCGGCCCCGGCCCTTCTGGGTGTGCGACCAGCAGCGGGGCCGGCCCAGGGGCCTGGTGGCCACCAGCCTCCGGGAGCTGAGGGAGCAGGTGACGCCCCCCAATTGCCCCCCTGGGGAGCCCCTAATTGCCCCCCCCTGGGACCCCTAATTGCCCCCCAGACCCTCTAATTACCCCCCAGACCCCCTAATTGCCCCACTGGACCCCCCTAATTGCCCCCAGACCCCCCCCATTGCCCCTCTGGGGACCCCTAATTGCCCCCCAGACCCCCCAGTTGCCCCACTGGACCCCCTAATTGCCCCCCCTTGGGACCCCTAATTGCCCCCCAGACCCCCCAATTACCCCTCGGACCCCCTAATTGCCCCCCCCTGGGACCCTTAATTACCCCCCCAGACCCCCCAATTACCCCCCAGACCCCCTAATTGCCCCACTGGACCCCCCCAATTGCCCCCCAGACCCCCCCAGTTGCCCCACTGGACCCCCTAATTGCCCCTCGGGGACCCCTAATTGCCCCCCAGACCCTCTAATTGCCCCCCTGGGGACCCCTAATTGCCCCCCAGACCCCCCAATTACCCCTCTGGACCCCTAATTGCCCCCCTGGGGACCCCTAATTGCCCCTCTGGACCCCCCCAATTACCCCCCCAGACCCCCCCCGTTGCCCCCCTGGGGACCCTTAATTGCCCCCCTGGGGACCCCTAATTGCCCCCCAGACCCTCTAATTACCCCTCGGACCCCCTAATTGCCCCCCTTGGGACCCCTAATTGCCCCCCCGACCCCCCAATTACCTCTCTGGACCCCCTAATTGCCCCCCTTGGGACCCCTAATTGCCCCCTGGACCCCCAATTACCCCTCGGACCCCCTAATTGCCCCCCCCTGGGACCCTTAATTACCCCCCCCAGACCCCCCCAATTACCCCCCCAGACCCCCTAATTGCCCCACTGGACCCCCCCAATTGCCCCCCAGACCCCCCAGTTGCCCCACTGGACCCCCTAATTGCCCCTCGGGACCCCTAATTGCCCCCCAGACCCTCTAATTGCCCCCCTGGGGACCCCTAATTGCCCCCCAGACCCCCCAATTACCCCTCTGGACCCCCTAATTGCCCCCCCGGGACCCCTAATTGCCCCCCAGACCCTCTAATTACCCCTCTGGACCCCCCCAATTACCCCCCCAGACCCCCCCCGTTGCCCCCCTGGGGACCCTTAATTTCCCCCCCTGGGGACCCCTAATTGCCCCCCGGACCCCCCAATTACCCCTTGGACCCCCTAATTGCCCCCCCGGGACCCCTAATTGCCCCCCAGACCCTCTAATTACCCCTCTGGACCCCCCAATTGCCCCCCTTGGGACCCCTAATTGCCCCCCAGACCCCCCAATTACCTCTCTGGACCCCTAATTGCCCCCCCCGGGACCCCTAATTGCCCCTCTGGACCCCCCAATTGCCCCCCAGACCCCCTAATTGCCCCACTGGACCCCCTAATTGCCCCTCGGACCCCCTAATTGCCCCCCTTGGGACCCCTAATTGCCCCTCTGGACCCCCCAATTGCCCCCCAGACCCCCCCGTTGCCCCTCTAGGGACCCCTAATTGCCCCCCAGACCCCCCAATTACCACCCAGACCCCCTAATTGCCCCACTGGATGCCCTAATTGCCCCCCAGACCCCCCAATTGCTCCCCAGACCCTCTAATTACCCCTCGGACCCCCTAATTGCCCCCCTGGGGACCCCTAATTGCCCCCCAGACCCTCTAATTACCCCTCGGACCCCCTAATTGCCCCCCAGACCCCCCAATTGCCCCCCTTGGGACCCCTAATTGCCCCCCAGACCCCCCAATTGCCCCCCTTGGGACCCCTAATTGCCCCCCAGACCCTCTAATTACCCCTTGGACCCCCTAATTGCCCCCCTTGGGACCCCTAATTGCCCCTCTGGACCCCCCAATTGCCCCCCAGACCCCCCCATTGCCCCACTGGACCCCCTAATTGCCCCCCCCTGGGACCCCTAATTGCCCCCCAGACCCTCTAATTACCCCTCGGACCCCCTAATTGCCCCCCTTGGGACCCTTAATTACCCCCCCAGACCCCCCAATTACCCCCCAGACCCCCTAATTGCCCCACTGGACCCCCCAATTGCCCCCCAGACCCCCCAGTTGCCCCACTGGACCCCCTAATTGCCCCCCTGGGGAGCCCTAATTGCCCCTCGGACCCCCTAATTGCCCCTCGGGACCCCTAATTGCCCCCCCTGGGACCCCTAATTGCCCCTCTGGACCCCCCACTTGCCCCCCAGACCCCCCCGTTGCCCCCCTGGGGACCCTTAATTGCCCCCCTGGGGACCCCTAATTGCCCCCCAGACCCTCTAATTACCCCTCGGACCCCCTAATTGCCCCCCTTGGGACCCCTAATTGCCCCCCCGACCCCCCAATTACCTCTCTGGACCCCCTAATTGCCCCCCTGGGGACCCCTAATTGCCCCCCAGACCCCCCAATTACCCCTTGGACCCCCTAATTGCCCCCCTGGGGACCCCCTAATTGCCCCCCAGACCCCCCAATTACCTCTCTGGACCCCTAATTGCCCCCCCGGGACCCCTAATTGCCCCTCTGGACCCCCCACTTGCCCCCCAGACCCCCCCGTTGCCCCTCTGGACCCCCTAATTGCCCCCCTTGGGACCCCTAATTGCCCTCCTTGGGACCCCTAATTGGCCCCCCGACCCCCCAATTACCCCTTGGACCCCCTAATTACCCCCCCTTGGGACCCTTAATTACCCCCCCAGACCCCCTAACTGCCCCCCAGACCCCCCAATTACCCCTTGGACCCCCTAATTGCCCCCCTTGGGACCCTTAATTACCCCCCCAGACCCCCTAACTGCCCCCCAGACCCCCCAATTACCCCCCTTGGGACCCCTAATTTCCCCCCCAGACCCCCCTAATTGCCCCCCCGACCCCCTAATTACCCCTTGGACCCCCTAATTACCCCCTTGGGACCCCTAATTGCCCCTCTGGACCCCCCACTTGCCCCCCAGACCCCCCCGTTGCCCCCCTGGGGAGCCCTAATTGCCCCCCAGACCCTCTAATTACCCTTCTGGACCCCCTAATTGCCCCCCTTGGGACCCCTAATTGCCCCTCGGACCCCCCCAATTGCCCCCCAGACCCCCCAGTTGCCCCTCTGGACCCCTAATTGCCCCCCCTGGGACCCCTAATTGCCCCCCAGACCCTCTAATTACCCCTCGGACCCCCTAATTGCCCCCCTGGGGAGCCCTAATTGCCCCCTGGACCCCCCAGTTGCCCCCCAGACCCCCCCGTTGCCCCTCTGGGGACCCCTAATTGCCCCCGCAGACCCCCCAATTACCCCCCAGACCCCCTAATTGCCCCCCTTGGGACCCCCCACTTGCCCCCCAGACCCCCCAATTGCCCCCCTTGGGACCCCTAATTGCCCCCCAGACCCCCCAATTGCCCCCCAGACCCCCCAGTTGCCCCTCTGGACCCCCTAATTGCCCCCCCTGGGACCCCTAATTTCCCCCCCAGACCCCCCTAATTGCCCCACTGGACCCCCTAATTGCCCCTCGGACCCCCTAATTGCCCCCCTTGGGACCCCTAATTGCCCCCTGGACCCCCCAATTGCCCCCGAGACCCCCCCGTTGCCCCTCTGGGGACCCCTAATTGCCCCCCAGACCCCCCAATTACCCCTCTGGACCCCCTAATTGCCCCCCAGACCCCCCAATTACCCCTCTGGACCCCCTAATTGCCCCCCTTGGGACCCCTAATTGCCACCCCGACCCCCCCAATTGCCCCCCTGGACCCCCTAATTGCCCCCCAGACCCTCTAATTACCCCTTGGACCCCCTAATTGCCCCCCTTGGGACCCCTAATTGCCCCTCTGGACCCCCCACTTGCCCCCCAGACCCCCCCGTTGCCCCCCTGGGGACCCTTAATTGCCCCCCTGGGGCCCCTAATTGCCCCCCAGACCCCCCAATTACCCCTCTGGACCCCCTAATTGCCCCCCCTGGGACCCCTAATTGCCCCCTGGACCCCCCAATTGCCCCCAGACCCCCCAGTTGCCCCACTGGACCCCCTAATTGCCCCCCCGGGACCCCTAATTACCCCTCGGACCCTCTAATTACCCCTCAGACCCCCTAATTGCCCCCCCTGGGACCCCTAATTGCCCCTGGACCCCCCAATTGCCCCCCAGACCCCCCCGTTGCCCCCCTGGGGACCCTTAATTGCCCCCTGGGGACCCCTAATTGCCCCCCTTGGGACCCCTAATTGCCCCCCAGACCCCCCAATTACCTCTCTGGACCCCCTAATTGCCCCCCTGGGGACCCCTAATTGCCCCCCAGACCCCCAATTACCTCTCTGGACCCCTAATTGCCCCCCCGGGACCCCTAATTGCCCCTCTGGACCCCCCAATTGCCCCCCAGACCCCCTAATTGCCCCACTGGACCCCCTAATTGCCCCTCGGACCCCCCAATTACCTCTCTGGACCCCTAATTGCCCCCCCGGGACCCCTAATTGCCCCCTGGACCCCCCAATTGCCCCCGAGACCCCCCCGTTGCCCCTCTGGGGACCCCTAATTGCCCCCCAGACCCCCCAATTACCCCCCAGACCCCCTAATTGCCCCACTGGATGCCCTAATTGCCCCCCAGACCCCCCAATTGCCCCCCAGACCCTCTAATTACCCCTCGGACCCCCTAATTGCCCCCCTTGGGACCCCTAATTGCCCCCCAGACCCTCTAATTACCCCTCGGACCCCCTAATTGCCCCCCTTGGGACCCCTAATTGCCCCCTGGACCCCCCAATTGCCCCCCAGACCCCCCCGTTGCCCCTCTGGGGACCCCTAATTTCCTCCCCAGACCCCCCCCTAATTGCCCCACCCCGGGGAATCCCTAATTGCCCCCCCCCCCCCCCGCTAATCGCCCCGCCGTGGGGCAGGCGGGGGAGGCGCTGGGGCTGGGCCCCCCGGCGCGGCTGGTGCTGGCGGCGGACGGGACGGCGGTGGAGAGCGAGGCCTTTTTCGGGGCGCTGGCCCCCCACACCCCCCTGGTAGCCCTGGGGCCGGGCCAGCGCTGGCAACCCCCCACGGTGAGACCCCCAACCGCCCCCCCCCCGCCCCATAACCTAACGAGGAGCTAATTAACCCCCACCCCAGACTGGGCCCTACTGGGAGCCCGAGCCCCCCCCGGGGCGGGGGTGGCCCCCCGAGGAGGAGGTGGCCCAAGTGACGGTGGCGCTGGCCAAGGCGAGCCCCCGGCAGCTTGTGGGGCGGCTGCGGGTGACGGCGGCCGTCAGGGGGCTGCGCTGCGACCTCGGGGGGCTGGGCCCCGAACGCCTCCTCAGGTATGGGGCCGGGGGTGGGGTGGGGGGGGCCTGACCCACGGGGAGACCCACTTTGGGGGGTGGGGGGGTGGGGGGGGGCCACCATCGAGGCTCCTCCCCACCGGGGTTCAGGTGGGGCGGGAGAAAAGCCCGTGGGGCAAGAGCTTCTCCTGCCCCATAAGGGCCAAGATGGGCCCCGCGGGGTCTTCTACGGCCCCATAGAGTCTCCTGCCCCACACAAAGCCCCGTTGGCGGGGGGGTTGGCCCCATTGACTTTTCTCCCCACAAGGGTTCAGGTGGGGCAGGAGAAGGTCTTGCCCCACGGAGCCTTCCCCAGCCCCACAGAGTCGGTATCTGCCCCATAGGGTCTTCTCCTGCCCCACAGAAAGCCCCGTTGGCGGGGGGGTTGGCCCCGTTGACCCTTCTCCCCACCGGGGTTCAGGTGGGGCAGGAGAAGGTCTTGCCCCACGGAGCCTTCCCCAGCCCCATAGAGTCGGTATCTGCCCCATAGGGTCTTCTCCTGCCCCACAGAAAGCCCCGTTGGCGGGGGGGTTGGTCCCGTTGCCCCTTCTCCCCACAAGGGTTCAGGTGGAGTGGGAGAAAACCCTGTGGGGCAAGAGCTTCTCCTGCCCCATAAGGGCCAAGATGGGCCCCGCGGGGTCTTCTATGGCCCCATAGGGTCTTCTCCTGCCCCACAGAAAGCCCTGTTGGCGGGGGGGTTGGCCCCGTTGACTTTTCTCCCCCACAAGGGTTCAGGTGGGGCAGGAGAAGGTCTTGCCCCACGGAGCCTTCCCCAGCCCCATAGAGTCGGTATCTGCCCCATAGGGTCTTCTCCTGCCCCACAGAAAGCCCTGTTGGCGGGGGGGTTGGCCCCGTTGACCCTTCTCCCCACCAGGGTTCAGGGTGGGGTGGGAGAAAAGCCTGTGGGGCAAGAGCTTCTCCTGCCCCATAAGGGCCAAGATGGGCCCCGCGGGGTCTTCTACGGCCCCATAGGGTCTTCTCCTGCCCCACAGAAAGCCCCGTTGGCGGGGGGGTTGGCCCCGTTGACCCTTCTCCCCACCGGGGTTCAGGTGGGGCAGGAGAAGGTCTTGCCCCATGGCGACTTCTCCCGCCCCATAGCGTCGGTATCTGCCCCACGGACACGCCGTGGGCGGGGGTCGGGGGGGAGGCTGGGGGAGCCCCATGGGGCAGCCCTGAGCCCCCCCTTTTCTTGTGTCCCCCCCAAAGGGAGCTGCTGCGGCTGCTGGCGGCCATGACACGCGCCGTGGGGCAGAGCCTCCTGACCCTCTCCGCTGCCCTCCGCCGCCTCCTGGACGGGGCTCCGCCCCAGAGCGTGACCTACGCCCGCTAAGCCCCGCCTCCTGACCACGCCCCTTCCCCCCCCCTCCCCTCCCCCCCCCCCCCCGATTCCCAAATTTTTCCGTTTTCCCAATAAACGGCGGCGAGAAGCAGAGCCCCTCCCCCCTCCTCCGCTGTGGGGACAACGTGGCCGCCGGTGGGGGGCGGGGGGGGGGGGACCAAGCTCCGCCTCCGCCCCACAGGAAGAAAAAAACAACAAAAAAGAGAGAAAAAGGTGAAAAAAAAACCCCAAAAACCCCTCGATTGAGTCAAAAAAAAAAAAAAAAGGGGGTCGGGGGAGAGCGGGAGCAGACAAGAGGTGGGATGACGTACCAGAGCGGCCCCACCCCGGGGGAGAACTCTATGGTGCTTCCGGGCGTCCTGCCGGGTTCCGGAAGGGTCCTCTCTGGCGCCGAGTCCTCCAAGACTCTGTGGTTGGGCGGGGCCGGAGCAGACAAGATGGAAGGTTGGGGGGAGGAAGGGGAGCCAGGGGGGCCGCTCTCTCTCTCTCCGTCCCCCGTCTCTGTGCCCCACAGTCCTCCGAGGGGCCGCTCTCTCTCTCCGTCCCCCGTCTCTGTGCCCCACAGTCCTCCGAGGCGCCGCTCTCTCTCTCCGTCCCCCGTCTCTGTGCCCCACAGTCCTCCGAGGGGCCGCTCTCTCTCTCCGTCCCCCGTCTCTGTGCCCCACAGTCCTCCGAGGGGCCGCTCTCTCTCTCCATCCCCGCGTCTCTGTGCCCCACAGTCCTCCAAGACCCCCCTCCGTCGCTCCAAGGCGCCGCTCTCTCTCCGTCCGCCATCTTTGTATCCCCTAGTCCTCCGAGAGGGCGCCTCTCCGTCGCGGCACCTCTCTCTCACCCCCCGCCCCCGGCCCTGGGGGGGGTGGTGGGGGGGCGGGGGGGGGGTCATTCCTGCAGGAGGGGTCCCAGGAGGCCGCGGCGACGGCCGGGGGCCGCCTGTAGCCGTTCCCACGCTCGCCGCCGTCGCAGGAAAAGGTCGAGCTCCAGGCTCCGGGCCACCCCCCGGCCGTGGGGGTCGCTCTGCAGGGCGTGGCGCTGGGACGCTGCGGGGGGAGGGGGGGGGTGGGGAGGGAAAGGGGGTTAGGGCGTGGCCGCCGGGCCCCCCTCCTCCCCCCCCCCGCCTCGCCCCCCAGGGGCTCACCCAGCTCCTCGGCGATGGCGGCGCGGGCCGGGGCGGAGGCCGAGGCCCAGACGGCGTCGAGGACGCGGCTGCCGTTGCGGTGACAGGCCAGCGAGAGGAAGCGACCCTGCGGGCGGGGGCCAACGCCGGAAGTGACGTCACCGGCCCCCCCCCCCCAAACCCCGCCCACCCCCCCCCCAAAAAATAAAAAAAAAAAAGCTTTACCTTGAGCTTGCGCAGGAGGCGGCGCCGGGCGCGGGGGGGGACGGTGGGGGAGGCCAAGAGGGCATCCCAAACCCGGCTCCCGGGGGGGCTACGGGCCAAGGCCACCAAAGCCGGGGGGGGCAAAGCCTCCAACCCCCCCAGCACCGGCGTCGGGTCCCCGAAATGCAGGAGGTGCTGGAGCAGGAGGGAGCCGTGGAGGGTGACGGGGCCCAGCGAGGGGGGCTGCGGGGGCGGGGGGGGGGGACACAACAGGAGGAGTCGGGGGGGGCCCCCCAAAACCCCACCCCTGGTTTGGGGGGGGGGGGGGCAGAGAGAGAGAGAGAAAAAAGGGGGCGGGGGGGTAAAACAAGGGGGCGGGGGAGACGGTTCGGGGGTAATTAAAGGGGCTGGGGGCAATTAGCGGGGTCGGGGGGGCAATTAGCGGGGTCGGGGGGGGGCAAATAATTGTGCGAAAAGGTTAAATATTGGGTTTAGGGCGGTTTAAAGAGTTGTTAAGGGGGGGGGGGGGTGGGAGGGGGGCAAGTTAGAGGGGAGCGGGGGCAACCAAGGGGGGGGGGTGGGGGGCTGGGGACCAGGAGAGGGGGAGGAAGCCCCGCCCACTCCCCCCCACCCCCCCGCCCCCCACGCCCCTCACCTCTGGCTCCGCCCCCTCGTCCCCGCCCTCGAAAGGGCGGAGCCCGGCCAGGAGCCCCACGCAGCCCCGCCGGCGCTCGGGCGGCTCCCAGCAGCCGAAAGCCTATTGGTGGAGAAAGGAGGAAGGGGCGGGGCTTAGGGAGGGGCCTCGGAGAGGGGGGCGGGGCCTGGGTGGGGAAGGGGCGGGGCTTGAGCCCGAAAGGGGCGGGGGGTTAAAGAGGGGAGGAGGGGCACTAGGACCAAGGGGAGGAGCAGGGGGGGGGGGGGAGGGAGGTGGGCGGGGCTTCCCAAAGGGGCGTGGCCTCCTCAAGACACACCCCCCCAATCCTTAAAAGGGCAATGGGTTTGAAGAGGCCCCGCCCTTTTGCCCCAGCCAATAGGGAGCCTGCAAAAGGGGGGGCGGGGCTTTTGGGGGGGCGGGGCTTGATCCGGGGGGCGGGGCTTGCCCGAGGGGGCGGGGCTTGGCCTCCCCCCCCCCCCCCAATGGGGACCCGAATCCCTCAATGGGGACCCCGAATCCCTCAATGGGGCCCTTCTTAGGGGGGGTGGGCGGGGCTTATAAGGAAGGGGGCGTGGCCTAGGCGGAAAGGGGGCGTGGCCTAGGCGGAAAGGGGGCGGGGCTTACCTGGAAGAGGCAGCGCAGCCCCTCCTGCTGGAGGGGGGGGTGGCGGCGGCAGGCGGCCGCCAGGGCGGCCAGCACCCCGGGGTGGCCACTGGCCAAGGGCTCGGCCAGGGCGGGGCCCAGCTCCGACAGCACCTCCCCCACCTGCGGGGGGGCGGGGGGCGGGGCCGAGCGTCAGCCACACCCTTCCCCCCCCCCCCCCCCCCCCCGGGGACCCCACCCTCTCCCCCCGCCCTTCAAGCCCCTCCCCGTTGGGCCACGCCCGCCTTAAGCCCCGCCCCTTCCCCCCCGCCCACCTTAAGCCCCGCCCCTTCACGCCCCACACAAGCCCCGCCCCTTAAACCCCACCCGCTTAAGCCCCTCCCCTTCACGCCACACCCTCTTAAGCCCCCCCCCCTTCCGGCCACGCCCTCTTGGGCCCCTCCCCTTCTGACCACACCCTCTTGGGCCCCTCCCCTTCCGGCCACGCCCCCTTTAACCCCCCCATCACTCCAAAGCCCCTCCCCTTTACGCCCCACCCCCCCCGCAGGCCCCCGCCCCCTCAAGCCCCGCCTACCACGTCGGGGGGGGCGTGGTCCAGCAGGCGCTGCAGGCCGTGATTGGCCAGCCGGTGGGTGGCCACGCCCCTCAGGCGACCCTTCAGCTCCTCCCGAAAAAGCTGCCGCAGTCGCCCGGGGCCGGCCACCGTCATGGCCGCCTCCAGTAGCCGGCCCCGCTCGGCGTCCTGCAGCCCCCGCACCAGCCCGCTGCCGGCAGCCAATCAGCAACGGGCAGGCGCCGCCCCGCCCCCTCTCCCCCCGGCCAATGGGGTTAACCCCCCGCCCGCCCCCACCGAACGATGGGAAACCCTTCGGCCAATCAGCAGGCGGCGCCGGCAGGGCCTTAACCAATGGGGAAGGGCCTGGCGGGCGGGCGGCCAATCAGAGGCGTGCCTCAAGGAGGCGCCCAGCCAATGGGGTGGCGCCTGGGGGCCGGCTAGCCAATCAGCTTTCGCCTCCAGAAAAGAGCGACCAATAGGAAACGGGGTGAAAATCCCACACCCCCCCCCCCCCCCACCCCGGCCAATCGTTGAACAGCGCCCGGGGCCTCCCGGCCAATCAGGAAACAGCCCCCTCAAACCCGCAGCCAATCGCAAAGAGCCTTTAAAGACGAAGCAGCCAATGGGAAAGCGGGGCCGCGAACCCCCAGGAACGCCAGCCAATAGGGGAGGGGAAGCGACGGCGAGCCGGCCAATCAGCACAGAGCACCCGGGACACACCCCCCTCCCTGCCAGCCAATCAGAAACCACCCCCCCCGCCGATGGGGGGGGGGAGGCACTTTCAGAGCCAGGCGGCCAATCAGCACCCCCCAGCCCCGCCCCGCCCCAGCCCCGCCCTCCCAGCCAATGGGGACCGACCTCTCGCCGGGCGGGGCCAGGCGGCCAATGAGGGCGTCGCGGAGGCGGGCGCAGGCGGGCGATTGGCTGCGGTGCAGCACCTGCAGCGCCACCTGCAGGCAGAGGCTGGCGCAGGCCGGGGAGAGCAGCGCTGGGGGGGGGGGGAGAAAGGAGGGGCAATTAGCCGGGGTAATTAGGGGTGGCGGGGGGTGGGGGGGGGTAATTAAGGGTCCAGAGAAGATAATTAGGGGGCAGAGAAAGAAAAAATTAAGGATTACAGGAGAATAATTAAAAAAACAGACCAATTAATAAATAGAGCAGACTAATTAAGAGCGCACAATACAAATAATTACGCATCAGGGCAGCGTAATTACCAAAACACAGTAATTAGGGGGGCAACAGAGAGATAATTAGGCATCCGGGCAGACTAATTAGTACAGCACAGCAATTAACGGGGGCAAAACAGAGGTAATTAGGAAGCAGCGCAAGGTAATTAGCAGGGCAGGCTAATTAGGGGGGGCGAGACAAAGGTAAGCAAGGATCCCGGCAGAGTAATTAGCGCGGCAAAAAAGAGATAATTAGGGATCAGAGCAATGTGATTAGCGGAGCAGAATAATTAGGGGGGCGGCAAAGATGTAATTAGGCATTAGCACAGGGTAATTAGCAGGACATGAGGCAGATAATTAGGGAGGTAGGGGGGAGCAGAGGTAATTGGGAAGGTAATTAGGGGGCAATGACTAATTGGGGGGGCGATTAGAAGTCGGGGGGTAATTAGGGGGGGCAATTAGAGGTCTGGGGTGGGTCATTAGGGGGGCAATGGGTAATTGGGGGGGCAGGGGGGCGATTAGGAGTCGGGGGGTAATTAGGGGGGCAATTAGAGGTCTGGGGTGGGTCATTAGAGGGGCTGCGCATAATTCAAGGGGCGGGGACAATTAGTGGCAACAGGCAGGGGGGGGTAATTAGGGGGGCAGTAGGGCAATTAAGGGTCCCGGAGGGGTAATTAGTGGGGCAAGCGGGTAATTAAGTGGGGGGGGGGGGCGATTAGGGCCCGGGGAAGGGTAATTAGGAAGGCGGAGAGCGCAATTAAGAGTCGGGAGGGGGTAATTAGTGACCCAGGCGTTAATTAGGGGCACAGGTGGGTAATTAGGGGGTCGTTGAGGGGTATTTGCCCCCCCCGGGGGCACTCACAGGGCAGATGCTCCTCGAAGGCCTCTGCTAATTGCCCCAGGAGGGCGGGAAGGAGGGGGGAAGCCCCGCCCCTTTGCCGCTGGCTCCGCCCCCTCAGCCGGAGGCTCCGCCCCCTTTGCTGCTGGCTCCGCCCCCTCGGTCAGAGGCTCCGCCCCTTTCTCCATTGGCTCCGCCCCTCCGGGGGGCAGCTGGGGCACTCCTGGGGGGCAAAGGGGCACAGAATTGGGGGGGGGGGGGGGCAACGGGGGGCAATTAATTACCCCCCCATGGACCCCACAATTAATTACCCCCCAGGGACCACCCCCACCTGCCCCTGCAGAGCCCCCAGCCCCCCCCCCCGATTTGCCCCTCGGGCCCCCCCAAAACTGCCCCCAAACCCCAATCGCCCCCCCCCCCCAAATGCCCCTTGGCCCCCCCCGACCCCCTCAAACCTGCCCCAGCCCCCCCAATTGTCCCCCAGATCCCCAAACCTCCCCCAGACCGAACCAGTTACCCCCCAACGCCCCCCCAAACCCAATCCCCCCCCCCCCAGACCCACCCCCGATTGCCCCCCAGCAACCCCCCAACTCCCCCCAAACTCAATCCCCCCCCCAGACCCACCCCGATTGCCCCCAGACCCCCCAACTCCCCCCAAACTCAATCCCCCCCCCCCAGACCCACCCCCTATTGCTCCCCAGACCCCCCCAAACCCCCAACCCTGCCCCAGACCCACCCGAATGCCCCTCCAACCCCCCCCATGGACCCCCCAGAGCCTCCCAAACGCCCTCGGACCCCCCCAAACGCCCCTCGGACCCCCCCCCGCCAATCTTCTCACCCCCCAGCAGCCTCAGGAGCCCCCGCAGCACGAAGCTGCCGGCCGGGTGCCGGGCGAAAGCCACCAAATCCTCCTTCACCGTCGTCGCCAGCTGCCCCACGGCTTCCTCCACCTGCCCCACACCTTCCTCCCCCCCCACCGCCCCCCCCAGGGCGACCAGCACCCCGCCCCAGGGCGGCTTCCAGCACTCGAGCCCCCAGCGGGTGCCCGGCCGGTCCCCCCAGCCCCCCAGGACCAAAAGGGGCAACAGTCGCCCCAACGTCCCCAGGGGGGCTTGGGGTAGCAGGGCTTGCAGCACCCGCGACCCCCCCCGGGTCCAGGGCCACCCCCGGCCCCGCCGCCGCCGCCTCCGCCAGCACATGTGGGGCAAAAAGGGCTGCAGAAAAGAGGAAAAAAATTAAAAAAAAAAAAAAAAAAAGAGAGAGAGAAAAAAAAATCCGTTATCGGCCGCAAAGCGCGTGGACGCGGCTGAAAGCCGACAAAACCCAGCCCGAACCTCCTCAGCGAGGCCCGAATCTGCTCAGAGAACCCCAAATCCCTCAGGGAGACCCCAAAATCCCCTCAGAGACCCCCCAAAATCCCCTCAGGGAGACCCAAATGTGCTCAGAGACCCCCAAAACCCCCTCGGCGAGACCCAAATCTGCCCAGGGAGCCCCAAAACCTCCTCAGGGAGCCCCCAAAATCCCCTCAGGGAGACCCAAATGTGCTCAGAGACCCCCAAAACCTGCTCAGAGGCCCCCAAAACCCCCTCGGTGAGATCCAAATCTGCTCAGGGAGCCCCAAAACCTCCTCAGGGAGCCCCAACCCCCTCAGGGAGACCCCAAAATCCCCTCAGGGAGACCCCAAATCTCCTCAGGGAGACCCCAAAATCCCTCAGGAGACCCGAATGTGCTCAGAGACCCCAAAACCCCTCAGGGAGACCCCAAAATCCCCTCAGGGAGACCCCAATCTACTCAGAAAATCCCCAAATCCCCTCAGGGAAACCAAAACTATTCAGAGACCCCCAAATCCCCTCAGGGAGACCCCAAATTCGCTCACAGATCCCCCAAATCCCCTCAGAGAACGCCCAAATCTGCTCAGAGCCCCCAAATCCCCGCAGGGAGCCCCCAAAATCCCCTCAGAGAACCCCCAAATCTGCTCAGAGACCCCAAAACCCCTCAGGGAAGCCCCCAAAATCCCCTCAGAGAACCCCCAAATCTACTCAGACACCCCCAAAATCCCCTCAGAGAACCCCAAATCTACTTAGAGACCCCCCAAATCTCCTCAGAGAACCCTCAAATCCCCTCAGGGAGACCCAAAACTACTCAGAGACCCCAAATCCCTCAGGGAGACCCCAAATTCGCTCACAGATCCCCCAAACCCCCTCAGAGAACACCCAAATCCCTCAGGGAGACCCAAAACTACTCAGAGACCCCCCAAATCCCCTCAGGGAGTCACAAATCTGCTCAGACACCCCAAAACCCTCCCAGAGAACCCCCAAATGTGCTCGGACACCCCAAAACCTCCTCAGTGAGACCCCAAAACCCCCTCAGAAAACCCCCAATCTGCTCGGAGACCCCAAAACCCCCTCAGGGAGACCCCAAAACCCCTGAGACAACCCCCAAATCTGCTCGGAGACCCAACCCCCCCTCAGGGAACCCCCAAAGCCCCTCACGATGCCGCCCAAACCCCTCAGGGACACCCCCCCCGTCCCCCTCACCGAGCTCCTCCGGGCTCAGCCCTCCTGCAGCGTCTCCAGGGCCCGTCGGAAATACCCAGCGGTGTCGGGATCCAGCCGCGGGCCCGACCCGGGCCCGGCTTCGCTGCGGGGTCCCCTCCGCACCCCCATGGCGGCGCCAACCCCCGGCGTTCTCTCCCCGTGGGCAATATGGCGGCGGCGGCGGGCCCACCTTTTGCCTCGCTGTATCCCGGCACGCCCCGCGGCCCCGGCTGAGAGACAGCAAAATGGCGGCACCCGGCTGCCCCGTTGTATCCCAGCACACCCCGCGGCCCAAGCAGGGGGTAAAATGGCGCCGCCGGACCGCCTCGCTGTATCCCAGCGTGCCCCGCGGCCCCGCCCCCGCCTCGCTGTATCCCAGCGTGCCCCGCGGCCCCGCCCTGCCAAACGGGGCAAAACGGCCCCGCCCCTTTGCCCCGGTGTATCCCAGGGTGCTTTGCGGCGGGCTTCCGGTTCCGCCCCTTCTCCCCGGCAGCCATTGCGCCGTCCCGGACCCTCCTGCAGCCGCCGGTTCCGGTTCGTTCCCGCTGACCTTGACCGAGGGGTGGGGGGTGTCGGGATCCCCCCCCGGACGCCCGGGTCCTCCTCTCCCGGACGGTTGGGGGCCCCCCCCGGACGCCTGGACCCCCCCCCTCCCGACTCTCGCTCTCTCCCGCAGGTGCCGGATCCGGCCTCTCCCCCCCCGCCCCCAACCGGAGCCGTCGCCATGGTGAGGGAGCGCCCCCCCCCCCCATCCCATAATCCACCGCGGTGTCCCCCCCGGGGATGCACTGGGGCATCCCAGTAGCTCCCAGTGCCCCCCAGTCCCTCCCAGTTAACCTCCAGTCTCTCCCAGTTAACCTCCAGTCCCTCCCAGTGCCTCCCAGTCCCTCCCAGACACCTGCCCGTCCCTTCCAGTCCCTCCCAGTCACCCCCCAGTCCCTCCCAGTTAACCTCCAGTCCCTCCCAGTCACCTTCTAGACCCTCCCAGTGCTCCCCAGTCCCTCCCAGTCACCATCCAGTCCCTCCCAGTGCCTCCCAGTTAACCTGCAGTCCCTCCCAGTCACCCGCCAGTCCCTCCCAGCGCCTCCCAGTTAACCTCCAGTCTCTCCCAGTGGCCCCCAGTCACCCCCAGTCCCTCCCAGTGCCCCTCAGTTAACCTCCAGTGCCTCCCAGTCACCCCCCAGTCCCTCCCAGTGCCTCCCAGTACCACCCAGTTAACCTCCAGTCTCTCCCAGTGCCTCCCAGTTAAGCTCCAGTCCCTCCCAGTGCCCCCCAGTGCCTCCCAGTCACCCCCCAGTCACCCTCCAGTGCCTCCCAGTCACCTGCCAGTGCCTCCCAGTTAACCTCCAGTGCCTCCCAGTTAACCTCCAGTCCCTCCCAGTGCTCTCCAGTCCCTCCCAGTCACCCCCCAGTCACCCACCAGTGCCTCCCAGTCACCCGCCAGGCCCTCCCAGTGCCCCCCAGTTAACCTCCAGTGCCTCCCAGTCACCCGCCAGTCCCTCCCAGTGCCCCCCAGTCCCTCCCAGTGCCCCCCAGTTAAACTCCAGTCCCTCCCAGTGCCTCCCAGTTAACCTCCAGTCCCTCCCAGTGTCCCCCAGTCACCCCCCAGTCCCTCCCAGTGCTCCCCAGTCCCTCCCAGTCACCCTCCAGTCCCTCCCAGTCATGCGCCAGGCCCTCCCAGTGCCTCCCAGTCAACTCCCAGTGCCTCCCAGTTAACCTGCAGTCCCTCCCAGTGCCCCCCAGTTAACCTCCAGTGCCTCCCAGTCACCTGCCAGGCCCTCCAGTGCTCCCAGTCACCTCCCAGTGCCTCCCAGTCACCTCCCAGTGCCTCCCAGTTAACCTCCAGTGCCTCCCAGTGCCCCCCAGTGCCTCCCAGTCACCTCCCAGTGCCTCCCAGTTAACCTCCAGTGCCTCCCAGTCACCTCCCAGTGCCTCCCAGTTAACCTCCAGTGCCTCCCAGTTAACCTCCAGTGCCTCCCAGTCACCTCCCAGTGCCCTCCCAGTTAACCTCCAGTGCCTCCCAGTGCCCCCCAGTGCCTCCCAGTCACCTCCCAGTGCCTCCCAGTTAACCTCCAGTGCCTCCCAGTG
This sequence comes from Rissa tridactyla, assembly GCF_028500815.1. Taxonomy (NCBI): domain Eukaryota; kingdom Metazoa; phylum Chordata; class Aves; order Charadriiformes; family Laridae; genus Rissa; species Rissa tridactyla. Next base: position 196,484 of record NC_071495.1, on the reverse strand, counting down.
CCCCCAGTGCCTCCCAGTCACCTCGCAGTGCCTCCCAGTTAACCTCCAGTGCCCCCCAGTCGCCCCCCAGCGCCCCCCGTTGCCTTTGCAGCACGGCCGCCTGAAGCTGCGCCCCCCCGGACGCCGCCCGCCGCCGGCAGCGGGAGGAGAAGCTCCGGCTCTACCGCTCCGCCATGGACACCCTGCTGGAGAAGGTGACCCCTGACCCCTGACCCCTGACCCCCGCCCCCGCCGCCGCGGACACGTGACCCCGCACCGGGCCCCCCGGGGAGGGGGGGGGGGGGGTGTGTGTGGTCCGTGACCCCGCGTGACCTCACGTGACCCCACGTGACCCCGCGTGACCCCTGCGTGTCCCCCCCGGGGGCCAGCGGGCGCGGGGCCAGCTGGACGGGGAGGTGCTGGCCCCTGACGGGGGCGGTGCTGGCGGCCAACCCCGACGTGGGCACCTGCTGGAACCTGCGCCGCTGCGCCCTCAGCGGGCCCCCCCAGGACTGGTGGGCGCTGGGGGGGGGCACTGGGAGGGCACTGGGAGGGACTGGGAGGGACTGGGAGGGGATTTGGGGGCACTGGAGGGGACTGGGGGGGCACTGGGAGGGACTGGGAGGGGATTTGGGACACTGGGAGGGACTGGGAGGGGATTGGAGGGCACTGAAGGGGACTGGGAGAGGATTTGGGGACAGTGGGAGGGACTGGGAGGGATTGGGGGCACTGGAGGGTACTGGAGGGACTGGAGGGACTGGAGGGGATTGGGGGGCACTGGGGGGCACTGGGAGGGGATTTGGGGGCACTGGGAGGGGATTGGGGGGCACTGGGGGGGACTGGGAGGGGATTTGGGGACAGTGGGAGGGACTGGGAGGGGATTGGGGGACACTGGGGGGCACTGGGAGGGGATTTGGGGGGACTGGGAGGGACTGGGAGGGAACTGGGAGGGGATTTGGGGGCGCTGGGAGGGACTGGGAGGGAACTGGGAGGGGATTTGGGGGGACTGGGGGGGACTGGGAGGGGATTTGGGAGCACTGGGAGGGACTGGGAGGGAACTGGGAGGGGATATGGGGCACTGGGGGGCACTGGGAGGGACTGGGGGGGCACTGGGAGGGGATTTGAGGGGACCGGGGGGCACTGGGAAGGAACTGGAGGGGACTGGGAGGGGATTTGGGGGCACTGGGGAGGGGACTGGGAGGGACTGGGAGGGGATTTGGGGGGGGCACTGGGAGGGGCTGGGGGGGCACTGGGAGGGACTGGGAGGGGATTTGGTGGCACTGGAGGGACTGGAGGGGCTGGGGGGGCACTGGGAGGGGATTTGGGGACACTGGCGGGTACTGGGAGGGACTGGGGGGGCACTGGGGGGGCACTGGAGGGGCTGGGGGGGCACTGGAGGGGATTTGGGGGCAACTGGAGAGGGACTGGGGGGGCACTGGGGGGGCACTGGGGGGGCACTGGGAGGGGCTGGGGGGTCCCCGGGGGGCCCTGGGAGCGGGGTGCGTCATTGCCAGTCCCTCCCCAGTCCCTGACTGGTCCGTACTGGTTTTGGGGGGGGGGGGGGGGGCAGGGTGCCGGGGGAGCTGGCGTTCGTGGGGGGGTGCCTGGGGGTGAACCCCAAATCCTACGGGGCCTGGCACCACCGGGGCTGGGTGCTGCGGCACCGCGGCCCCCCCCGCGCCCCCCCGCGCCCCCCCCCCCGCCGCGGCCAGCGCCGAGAGAGCCCTCTGCGACCGCCTGCTGGCCACCGACCCCCGCAACTGTGAGCCCCACTGGTTTATACTGGGAGCGACTGGGAGGCGGGGAGGGGGGGTGGGGGGGCGTTGTGGGCCCCCGCGGAGGGGGGGGGTTTAACCCCCCCCCCCCTCAGCCCCCTTAGAAGCCGCCGCTTTGGAGCCAGGGGCCATTTGGGGGGAGGGAAGGCCTACTGGTTTGTACTGGTTTGTACTGGGAGGCGGCGCCAGGCGGCCCGGGGGGGGTCTCAGAGCATACTGGGAGGGGGTTTTTGGGCAGACAAGGCGTACTGGTTTATACTGGGAGCTGGTGGAAGGCAGCCGGGGGGGTCTCAGACCATACTGGGAGGAGGTTTGGTGGTGGCGAAGGTTACTGGTTTATACTGGGAGCTGGTGGAAGGCAGCCTAAGGGGTCTCAGACCATACTGGGAGGAGCTTTGGGGGTGGTGGAGGTTACTGGTTTATACTGGGAGGCGGCAGAAGGCGGCCCGGGGGGTCTCAGACCATACTGGGAGGGGGTTTGGGGGCGGTGGAGGTTACTGGTTTTATACTGGGAGGCAGCGGAAGGCGGCCTGGGGGGTCTCAGACCATACTGGGAGGGGGTTTGGGGGCGGCGGAGGTTACTGGTTTATACTGGGAGGTGGTAGAAGGCGGCCCGGGGGGTCTCAGACCATACTGGGAGGGGGATTTGGGCAGACAAGGTGTACTGGTTTATACTGGGAGGTGGCAGAAGGCGGCCTAAGGGGTCTCAGACCATACTGGGAGGGGGTTTGGGGGCGGTGGAGGTTACTGGTTTATACTGGGAGGCGGCAGAAGGCAGCC
>NC_071495.1:162809-193450 GCF_028500815.1 Rissa tridactyla | reverse complement strand
GTGATGTCATAAAGGCGGGGGCTTGGCAGTGGGGGAGGGGCTTGGGGAGGGAGCGGGGGGGTCCCCCAGTCCCTCCCAGTCCCCCCCAGTCCCCCCCAGTACAGCTCTGTGCCCCCCCAGTCCCCCCCAGTCCCCCCCAGTATAACTCTGTGCCCCCCCAGTCCCCCAAGTCCCTCCCAGTACAGCTCTGTGCCCCCCCCAGTCCCCTCCAGTCCCTCCCAGTACGGCCCTGTGCCCCCCCAGTCCCTCCCAGTCCCCCCTAGTACAGCTCTGTGCCCCCCCAGTCCCCCCCAGTCCCTCCCAGTATAGCTCTGTGCGCCCCTAGTCCCTCCCAGTATAGGTCTGTGCCCCCCCAGTCCCTCCCAGTAACAGCTCTGTGTCCCCCCAGTCCCCCCAGTCCCTCCCAGTACAGCTCTGTGTCCCCCCAGTCCCCCCCAGTCCCTCCCAGTACAGCTCTGTGCCCCCCCAGTCCCTCCCAGTACCTCCCAGTACAGCTCTGTGCGCCCCCAGTCCCTCCCAGTACGGCTCTGTGCCCCCCCAGTCACTCCCAGTACCTCCCAGTACAGCTCTGTGCCCCCCCAGTCCCTCCCAGTACAGCTCTGTGCGCCCCCCAGTCCCTCCCAGTACGGCTCTGTGCCCCCCCAGTCCCTCCCAGTCCCTCCCAGTACAGCTCTGTGCCCCCCCAGTCCCTCCAGTACAGCTCTGTGCCCCCCCCAGTCCCTTCCCAGTCCCTCCCAGTGCGGCTCTGTGCCCCCCCAGTCCCTCCCAGTGCGGCTCTGTGCCCCCCAGTCCCTCCCAGTCCCTCCCAGTACGGCTCTGTGCCCCCCCAGTCCCTCCCAGTCCCCCCCAGTACAGCTCTGTGCCCCCCCAGTCCCTCCCAGTACAGCTCTGTGCGCCCCCAGTCCCTCCCAGTACGGCTCTGTGCCCCAGTCCTCCAGTCCCAGTCAGCTCAGTGCCAGTCCCTCCCAGTACTAGGCTCTGTGCCCCCCAGTCTCCCAGTCCCTCCCAGTATAGTCTGTGCCCCCCCCAGTCCCCCCCCCCAGTACTCTGTGCCCCCCCAGTCCCTCCCAGTATAGGTCTGTGCCCCCCCCAGTCCCTCCCAGTCCCTCCCAGTGCGGCTCTGTGCCCCCCCCAGTCCCTCCCAGTATGGCTCTGTGCCCCCCCAGTCCCTCCCAGTATAACTTTGCGCCCCCCCAGTCTCTCCCAGTCCCCCCCAGTACAGCTCTGTGCCCCCCCAGTCCCTCCCAGTATAGCTCTGTGCCCCCCCCAGTCCCTCCCAGTCCCTCCCAGTATAGCTCTGTGCCCCCCCAGTCCCTCCCAGTATAACTTTGTGCCCCCCCCCAGTCCCTCCCAGTCCCTCCCAGTATGGCTCTGTGCCCCCCCAGTCCCTCCCAGTATAACTTTGTGCCCCCCCCCCAGTCCCTCCCAGTCCCTCCCAGTACAGCTCTGTGCCCCCCCAGTCCCTCCCAGTATAACTCTGTGCCCCCCCAGTCCTTCCCAGTCCCTCCCAGTACAGCTCTGTGCCCCCCCAGTCCCTCCCAGTCCCTCCCAGTCCCTCCCAGTACGGCTCTGTGCCCCCCCAGTCCCTCCCAGTCCCTCCCAGTACGGCTCTGTGCCCCCCCAGTCCCTCCCAGTCCCTCCCAGTATAGCTCTGTGCCCCCCCAGTCCCTCCCAGTCCCTCCCAGTCCCTCCCAGTGCGGCTCTGTGCCCCCCCCAGTCCCTCCCAGTATGGCTCTGTGCCCCCCCAGTCCCTCCCAGTATAACTTTGCGCCCCCCCAGTCTCTCCAGTCCCCCCCAGTACAGCTCTGTGCCCCCCCAGTCCCTCCCCAGTATAGCTCTGTGCCCCCCCAGTCCCTCCCAGTCCCTCCCAGTATAGCTCTGTGCCCCCCCAGTCCCTCCCAGTATAACTTTGTGCCCCCCCCCCAGTCCCTCCCAGTCCCTCCCAGTATGGCTCTGTGCCCCCCCAGTCCCTCCCAGTATAACTTTGTGCCCCCCCCCCCAGTCCCTCCCAGTCCTCCCAGTACAGCTCTGTGCCCCCCCAGTCCCTCCCAGTATAACTCTGTGCCCCCCCAGTCCTTCCAGTCCCTCCCAGTACAGCTCTGTGCCCCCCCAGTCCCTCCCAGTCCCTCCCAGTCCCTCCCAGTACGGCTCTGTGCCCCCCCAGTCCCTCCAGTCCCTCCAGTACGGCTCTGTGCCCCCCCAGTCCCTCCCAGTCCCTCCCAGTATAGCTCTGTGCCCCCCCAGTCCCTCCCAGTCCCTCCCAGTCCCTCCAGTACGGCTCTGTGCCCCCCCAGTCCCTCCCAGTCCCTCCCAGTATAGCTCTGTGCCCCCCCAGTCCCTCCAGTACAGCTCTGTGCCCTCCCAGTCCCTCCCAGTACAGCTCTGTGCCCCCCCAGTCCCTCCCAGTCCCTCCCAGTACAGCTCTGTGCCCCCCCAGTCCCTCCCAGTACAGCTCTGTGCCCCCCCAGTCCCTCCAGTCCCTCCCAGTTCCTCAATTCCCCGGTTGCTTCACCGGCCCCACACCCCGGTTGCCCCATGGCCGGGCGGGGCGCGGGGCGGGGCAGCGGCAGGACCCGTTCCTCAGGCCCTTGCCAAATAGTGAGCCCTCCCCGCCCCCCAGGGGGAGGACGACAGGCCGTGCCCTAAGGCCCCCCCTTGCCAAATACTGAGCCGCCGGCCCTGCCCCATAGTTCACCCGGCGCTGACCTCCCCCCCCCCCCCCCCCCCCCCCCCCGCCCCATAGCGGCCCCGTGCCAAATAGTGAGCCAGCGCCCCGCCCCACAGGACAAGATTGCCACATAGTGAGCCATTGCCCCCCCCATAGGGTGCCCCTGCCACATAGTGAGCCATTGCCACACCCCATAGGGTCCCCCTGCCACATAGTGAGCCATTGTCTCCCCCCCCATAGGGCCCCCCTGCCACATAGTGAGCCATTATGACATTCAATGGGTCCCACCCTTGCCACATAGTGAGCCATTGCCGCCCCCCCATAGGGTCCCCCTGCCACATAGTGAGCCATTGCCACACACCCATAGGGTCCCCCTGCCACATAGTGAGCCATTGGCCCCCCCCCCCCATAGTGTCCCCTGCAACATAGTGAGCCATTGCCCCCCCCATAGGGTCCCCCTGCCACATAGTGAGCCATTATGACCTTCAATGAGTCATGCCTCTGCCATATAGTGAGCCATTGCCCAACCCCATAGGGTCCCCCTGCCACATAGTGAGCCATTATGACATTCAATGGACCCCCCACCCTTGCCACATAGTGAGCCATTGCCCTGCCCCATAGGGACCCCTGCCATATAGTGAGTCCTTGCTCTGCCCCATAGGACACCTTTGCCACATAGTGAGCCATTATGACGTTCAATGGACCCCACCCTTGCCACATAGTGAGCCATCACCCTGCCCCATAGTGAGCCGTCGCCCTGCCCCATAGGCCCCCCCGACACATAGTGAGCCATTATGACATTCAATGGACCCCACCCCTGCCACATAATGAGCCATTGCCCAACCCATAGGCCCCTCCCTGCCACATAATGAGCCATTGCCCAACCCATAGGCCCCCCCCCGCCACATAATGAGCCATTGCCCCACCCATAGGCCCCCCCCTGCCACATAGTGAGCCATTGCCCCACCCATAGGCCCCCCCTGCCACATAGTGAGCCATTGCCCAACCCATAGGCCCCCCCCCCGCCACATAGTGATCCCGGGAGGGGCCGAGGGAGCGCCCGGACGCCAGGGTTCCCCCCGCCCCCCCAAGTGTGGGGCAATAAGGGGGCGTGGTCTGCTTTGGCCCCGCCCCTTCCTCCCAGGGCCACGCCCCTTTCCCTTGGTCTACCCCCCCGCCAGGGAGTGCGGGGCACTGGGAGCACTGGGAGCTACTGGGAGGTACCGGGGGGGGGCACTGGGATGGCTGGGAGGGGCGACTGGGAGCGCTGGGAAGGGTTAACTGGAGCTACTGGGAGCAGGGGGAGGGGGTTACTGGGCAAACTGGGGGCACTGGGAGGGGTTAGCGGGGTTACTGAAGAGCCGGGGGGGGATACTGGGAGGACTGGGGGGGTACTGGGAGCGCTGGGAAGGGTTAACTGGAGCTACTGGGAGCACGGGGAGGGGTTACTGGGCAAACTGGGAGCACTGGGAGGGGTTAGTAGGGGGTACTGGGAGGACACAGGCCGGGGCAGGGGGGGGGTGTTACTGGGAGCACTGGGAAGGGCTCACTGGGAAGACTCCGAGGGGGTTACTGGGAGCACTGGGAGCGGGGGGGGGCTGTCACTGGGAGCACTGGAGTTACTGGAAGCGCTGGAGGAGGGCGTAACTGGGGTTACTGGGAGCCCTGGGAGGGGCCAACTGGGAGCACCCGTGGTTACCGAGAGCCCCGGGAAGGGGGTAAACTGGGCTTACTGGGAGCGCTGGGGGGGGGTTACTGGGAGGGCTGTTGGGGGGGGGGGGCTACGGGAAGCGGTTGAGGGGGGGGGGGAACTGGGCGAACTGGGGGAACTGGTTGGACTGGGAGCGTTCCCGGACCGGGACTGGGGGGGGGTGGGGGGGCGGGGGGGGGGAGCTGCTCGGGCAGGCCCAGACGCCTGCGTCCCTCCGGCGCCGGGCGGGGGCACTGGGAGGGAACTGGGCCGTACTGGGAGAGGCTGGCGGGGGGTTAACCGGGCCATACTGGGAGGCTGGGAGGGGTCACTGGGCTGTACTGGGAAGGACGGGGGGGTTACTGGGGCATACTGGGAGCCTGGGACAGGTTACTGGGCTGTACTGGGAAGGATTTGGGGGTTACTGGGGCATACTGGGAGGCTGGGAGAGGTCACTGGGCTGTACTGGGAAGGATGGGGGGGGTTACTGGGGCATACTGGGAGCCTGGGACGGGTCACTGGGCTGTACTGGAAGGATTTGGGGGTTACTGGCCATACTGGGAGGCTGGGAGAGGTCACTGGGCTGTACTGGGAAGGATTTGGCGGTTACTGGGGCATACTGGGAGCCTGGACAGGTTACTGGGCTGTACTGGGAAGGATTTGGGGGTTACTGGGGCATACTGGGAGGCTGGAAGGGGTCACTGGGCTCTACTGGGAAGGACGGGGGGGTTACTGGGGCATACTGGGAGGCTGGAAGCGGTTAACCAGGCCATACTGGGAGCCTGGGACAGGTTACTGGGCTGTACTGGGAAGGATTTGGTGGTTACTGGGGCATACTGGGAGGCTGGGAAGGGGTCACTGGGCTGTACTGGGAAGGACGGGGGGTTACTGGGGCGTACTGGAGCCTGGGACGGGTCACTGGGCTGTACTGGGAAGGATTTGGGGGCGTTACTGGGGCATACTGGGAGGCTGGGACGGGTCACTGGGCTGTACTGGGAAGGATTTGGGGGTTACTGGGGCATACTGGGAGGCTGGAATGGGTTAACCGGGCCATACTGGGAGCCTGGGACAGGTTACTGGGCTGTACTGGGGAGGACGGGGGTGTTACTGGGCCATACTGGGAAGGACGGGGGGGTTACTGGGCCATACTGGGGGCCTGGCGTGGTTTAACTGGGCCCTACTGGGAGGCTGGGAGGGGGTTACTGGGCCATACTGGGAGGGACTGGGGGACCTGGGCCGTACTGGGAAGGGCCTAGAGGCTTTAGTGGCCCGTTCTGGATGGTCTTACTGGTCCCCTACTGGTTTCTGCTGTCTTCTACTGGTCCATACTGGTCTTCGCGAGCCCGTGCTGGCCTTTAATGAGCTCTACTGGTCCATACTGGTCTTACTGGTCGTACTGGGAAGGGTTTGGAGGCATTAGCGGGTCGTTCCGGAAGCTCTTATCACTCGTGGTGGCTCCTACTGGTTTCCTGTCTCTTTTACTGGTCCATACTAGTCTTTGCGAGCCTGTGCTGGCCTTTAATGGGCTGTAATGGTCCATACTGGTCTTACTGGTCTTACTGGGAAGGGTCTGGAGGCATTAATGGGCCATTTCTAGGAGGTGTTGCCAGTCCGTGGTGGCACCTCCTGGTTCCTGCTGCCTTCTTACTGGTCCATACTGGTCGTTATGGGTCCCTACTGGTCTTCAGTGAACTGTACTGGGCCGTACTGGTCTTTACGGGCCCGTACTGGTCTGCCGTGAACTGTACTGGGCCATACTGGTCTTAACTGGGAAGGGTCTGGAGGCACTAACGGGCCATTCTGGAAGGTACGACCAGTTGGTGGTGGTTCCTACTGGTTTCCGCTGTCTTTTACTGGTCTGCGCTGGTCTTTATGGGGCCGTACTGGTCTTTAGTGGACCGTACTGGTCTTGAGTGAACCATACTGGGCCATACTGGTCTTACTGGGAAGGGCCGTTCTGGAAGGTGTTGCCAGTTCCTGGCGGTTCCTCTTGGGTTCTGCTCTTTTACTGGTCCGTACTGGTCTTTACGGGTCCATACTGGTCTTTAGTGGGCCGTACTGGTCTTTAGTGGACTGTACTGGTCCGTACTGGTCTTTACGGGGCGTACTGGTCTTTAGTGGACTGTACTGGTCCGTACTGGTCATACTGGGAAGGGTCTGGAGGCACCAGTGGGCCGCTCCGGAAGACCTTACTGGTCTCTGGTGGCTTCCTACTGGGCCGTACTGGTGCCAACTGGTCTCGCCGGTGCCCCGCAGGCGATGCCGGACGCCGACCCCCGCCTGGACCCGGGCCGCTGGGCGGCCGCCAGCTTCCGGGCGCGGGGGGGGGGACCCCGAAACCGCCGCCCCCCGCCCCCGCCGGGGCTTCTGGCGCCGCCTGGGCGGCTGCTGCGGCTGCTGCGGCTGCTGCCGCCGCGGCAACGAGGACTGGGAGCCCCCCCCCGGGGAGGGTGCCGGGGCGACGGCCCCCCCAGCCCCTGCGGCCCGTAGGTGAGTGATGGGGCGGGGGGGAGGGGAGGGGAGCGGCGGCGGTTTCGGGGCTCCCCGGGGAGGAAAAAGGGCGGTTTCGGGGCTCCTCGAGACAAAAAAGGGCGGTTTTGGGGCTCCCCGTTAGGAAAAAAGGCGGTTTCGGGGCTCCTCGAGATGAAAAAAGGGCGGTTTCGGGGCTCCCCAGGAGGAAAAAGGGTGGTTTCAGGGCTCCCCGTTCGGAAAAAGGGTGGTTTCGGGGCCCCCCATTAGGAAAAAGGGCGGTTTTGGGGCCCCCCATTAAGAAAAAGGGTGGTTTCGGGGCTCCCCATTAGGAAAAAAGGCAGTTTCGGGGCTCCTCGAGACGAAAAAGGGCGGTTTCGGGGCTCCCAGCGGGTAAATTGGAGGTTTCGGGGCTCCCCGTTAGGAAAAAGGGCGGTTTCGGGGCTCCCCGTTAGGAAAAAGGGTGGTTTTGGGGCTCCCCGTTAGGAAAAAAGGCAGTTTCGCGGCTCCTTGAGATGAAAAAGGGCGGTTTTGGGGCTCCCCCGCAGGTAAATTGGCAGTTTCAAGGCTCCCCGTTCAGAAAAAGGGCGGTTTCGGGGCTCCCCAGGAGGAAAAAGGGTGGTTTTGGGGCTCCCTATTAGGAAAAAAAGGCGGTTTCGGGGCCCCCCATTAGGAAAAAGGGTGGTTTTTGGGGCTCCCTGTTAGGAAAAAAGGGGTTTCGGGGCTCCTCGAGACGAAAAAGGGCGGTTTCGGGGCTCCCCCCACAGGCAGATTTGGGGGGGGGGGGGTGTCCTCACCGTTTTCCCCCTCCCTTCTCTCCCCTACTCCCCATTTTGGGTCCGAAAGCGCCGTTTTGGGGGCCGTTTCCAGGCAGAAATGACGGTTTCGAGGCCCCCCCCCCCCCCCCCCCCATCCTTTTTTTATTGGTTTTTGGGGCTTCCGGGGGTCCGATTCGCGCGGGGTTTTCACCGTCCCGCCCCCCTCGCCCCCCCGCAGGCCTGTTGGCTCCCCGGGGGCTGGTTGTGTGCTCCCCGGCCGATCGGGTAGCCCACCACACCGCCGACTTCCAGGCCCCCCGGCCGGTGCTGAGGAGGGGGCAGCCCTTCGGCCTCCGCGTCCTCCTGCCCCGGCCCTTCGACCCCCGACGACGACGCCCTCTGCGTGGAGCTCACCCTCGGTGGGGGGGGGTTAATTAAGGCTTGGGGGCGTTAATTAAGGGGCGGGGGTTAATTAGGGCCCGGGGGAGGGGGAATTAGGGGCGGGGGCGGGGGGGGTTCATTGGGAGGCGGTGGGTAATTGGGGCCTGGGGGGCTGGAAGCGGGGGGGCGGCGGGGGGCACGATGATGTCAGCCCCGCCCAGGCGATGATGTCACCACCCCCCCCCTCCCCCCGGCGATGACGTCACACCCCTCCCCCCCCCCCCGCCCAGGCCCCAACCCGCAGGTGGCCAAGGGCACCCACGTCCTCATCCCGTTGGGCGAGACCTCGGCCACCGGCTGGACGGCGGAGGTGGAGGAGGGGGAAGGGGCGGAGCCTCCCGCCGGCCCCGCCCTCAGCCTCCGGGTGGCGGCCCCCGCCCGACGCCCCCATTGGCCGCTACTGCCTGAGCGTCAAGACCCGCACGGGGGCGGGGGAGTTCGCCGCCCCCTTCGACGACGCCAACGACTTCTTCCTCCTCTTCAACCCCTGGTGCCCCGGTGAGTCGTCGTCCCCCCCCCTCCCCCCCCCCTCCCCAATTCGGGCGGTTTCGGGGCTCCCCCGGGACGAGATTCGGCGGTTTCGGGGCTCCCCGGGGTGAGATTCGGCAGTTTCGGGGCTCCCCGGGGTGAAATTGGGCGGTTTCGGGGCTCCCCCGGGAATAACATCGGCAGTTTTAGGACCCCTTATGTCAGGTTTGGCAGTTTCGGGGCTCCCCGGGGTGAGATTTGGCAGTTTCGGGGCTCCCCGGGGTGAGATTCGGCGGTTTCAGGGCTCCCCGGGGTGAAATTTGGCGGTTTCCAGGCTCCCTTTGGTAAAATTGGGCGGTTTCGGGGCTCCCCCGGGAATAACATTGGCAGTTTCGGGGCTCCCCTAGGGGAGATTTGGCGGTTTCGGGGCTCCCCGGGGTGAAATTTGGCAGTTTCGGGGCTCCCTGGGGTGAAATTTGGCAGTTTTGGGACTCCCTTAAGTAAAATTCGGTGGTTTCGGGGCTCCCCCGGGAATAACATTGGCAGTTTTGGGGCTCCCCTAGGGGGGATTTGGCAGTTTCGGGGCTCCCCGGGGTGAAATTGGGCGGTTTCGGGGCTCCCCAGGGTGAAATTGGGCGGTTTCGGGGCTTCCCAGGGAAAAAACCTGGAAGTCTCCGGGTGAAATTTGGCAGTTTCGGGACTCCCTTAGGTAAAATTTGGCGGTTTCGGGGCTCCCCTAAGCCAAATTCGGCAGTTTCAGGGCTCCCCGGGGCGAAATTGGGTGGGTTTGGGGCTCCCCAAGGTGAGATGTGGCGGTTTCGGGGCTCCCCGGGGCGAAATCCGGCAGTTTCGGGGCTCCCCGGGGCAAAACGTGGCGGTTTCGGGGTTCCCCGGGGAGAAATTTGGCCGTTTCAAGGCTCCCCGGGGTGAAATTTGGGCCTTTCGGGGCTCCCCGGGGCGAAATTTCTCAGTTTCGGGGCTCCCCGCCCTCAATTTGGGGCGGGGATTGGGTTTGGGGACACCCCCTCGATTTCGGGGTGCCCCCCCCCCCCCCGCAGATGACCACGTCTACATGGAGAAAACGAGCGACCTTAACGAGTACGTCCTTAACGAGACGGGGCGCATCTTCCCGAGCGCTCCTGGAACTACGGGCAGGTACCCCCAAACCCGGCGGTTTCGGGGCTCCCCGGTGGGGGGGGAGGGAAAAAAAACCCCAAAAAATGGCAGTTTCGAGGCTCCCCGGGGTGAAGTTGGGCGGTTTTTGGGGGGGCTCCTTGGGGTGAAATTTGGCCGTTTCGCGGCTCCCTGGGAAACCGCGTTTTGTCTTTGAGGTGGGCCTTGAAACCGCTTTTTTTGGGGGCGGGGGGGGGGGCTTGGAGGGGCCTTGAAACCCGCTTTTTGGGGGGGGGGGGGCTTGAAACCACTTTTTGGCTTTTTTGGAGGGGCCTCAAAACCGTTTTTTGGCTTTTTGCGGGGCCTCGAAACCGCTTTCAGGCTTTTTTGGGGGTCCTCGAAGCCGCATTTGGGCTTTTTTTGTGGGGCTTCGAAGCCAGTTTTTGGAGGGGCCTTGAAACCGCTTTTTGGGGGGCCTTGAAACCGCTTTCAGGCTTTTTTGGGGGTTCTCAAAGCCACTTTTTGGCTTTTTGGGGGGTCCTCGAAGCCGCTTCTTGGCTTTTTGTGGGCTTCGAAACCACTTTTTGGCTTTTTGGGGGTCCTCGAAGCCGCTTATTTGCTTTTTGGGGGGCCCTCGAAACCGCTTTTTGGCTTTTTGGAGGGGCCTTGAAACCGCTTTTTGGGGGTCCTCGAAGCCGCTTATTTGCTTTTTGGGGGGCCCTCGAAGCCGCTTTTTGGCTTTTTTTTGTGGGGCCTCGAAACCGCTTTTTGTGGGGCCTTGAAGCCGCTTTCTGGCTTTTTTGGGGGTCTTTGAAGCCGCTTTTTGGCTATTTAGGGGTCCTCAAAGCCGCTTTTTGGGTTTTTGGGGGGCTTGAAACCGCTTTTTGGCTTTTTGGAGGGGCCTCGAAACCGCTTTCAGGCTTTTTTGGGGGTCCTTGAAGCCACTTTTTCGCTTTTTGTGGGGCCTTCGAAACCGCTTTTTGGCTTTTTGGGGGTCCTCGAAGCCGCTTTTTTGCTTTTTGGGGGGCTTTGAAACCGCTTTTTGGCTTTTTGTGGGGCTTCGAAACCACTTTTTGGCTTTTTGGGGGTTCTCGAAGCCGCTTTTTGGCTTTTTGGGGGTCCTCGAAACCGCTTTTTGGCTTCGGGGGCATTTTTAGGGGTTTGGGGGTGGATTCTGGGGGGGATTTGGGGCTCCCCTGACGTGGGGGCCCCCGTCCCGCCCCCCCAGTTCGACGCGGGGGTGCTGGAGGCCTGTCTGTACATCCTGGACCGCCGGGGGATGCCCCACAGCGCCCGGGGGGACCCCGTCATGGTGTCCCGCGTCGTCTCCCGCCATGGTGCGTCCGCCGGGGGGGGGGGACTGGGGTGGGGGGAGGGGGGGCGAGTCATGGGGCGGGGGTTGGGGGGGGGTTCGGGGGGTTTCCTGGGGGTCCCCAGTAAGGATTTTGGGGCCTCCCAGTAAGGATTCTGGGTTCCCAGTGAGGATTTTGGGGGTCCCCAGTGATATTTTGGGGGTCCCAGTACGTTTTTTGGGCTCCCCAGTAAGGATTTTGGGGTCCCCAGTGCCATTTTTGGGGTCCCCAGTGGCGTTTTGGGGGCTCCCAGTAAGGATCTTGGGGCTCCCAGTGCCATTTTTGGGTTCCCAGTACGTTTTTTGGGCTCCCCAGTGACATTTTTGGGGGCTCCCAGTAGGGTTTCTGGGGCTCCCAGTAAGGATTTTTGGGCCTCCCGGTGCCATTTTTGGGTCCCCAGTGCCACCTTTGGGGGCTCCCAGTAAGGATTTTGGGGCTCCCAGTAAGGAATTTGGGCCTCCCAGTAAGGAATTTGGGCCTCCCAGTAAGGATTTTGTGGCTCCCGGTGCCACTTTTGGGTCCCCAGTGCCGTTTTGGGGCCTCCCAGTAAGGATTTGGGCCTCCCAGTTAGGATTTTGGGCCTCCCAGTAAGGATTCGGGCCTCCCGGTGCCGTTTTTGGGCCTCCCGGTGCCGTTTTTGGGGGGTCCCCAGTGCGGGGGCCCGGGGGGGCTCCCAGTCTGGGCCGGGGGGGCTCCCAGTCGGGGCCGGGGGGCTCCCAGTAAGGGGGGGGGTCGCCGGCAGGTGAACTCGCTGGACGACAACGGGGTACTGGTGGGCAACTGGACGGGGGACTACGGGCAAGGGACCAACCCCTCGGCCTGGGCCGGCTCGGTGGCCATCCTGCGGGCCTTCCACCGCACCGGCCCCGTGCGCTACGGCCAGTGCTGGGTCTTCGCCGGCGTCATGACCACGGGTACTGGTTTATACTGGTTTAGACTGGGGGAGGGCCGGGAGGGGGCCGGGGAGGGCGGCGGGGGGTCCCGGCAGCGGGAAAACGCGGGTGGAGTCACGGAAAAACTGGGAAATTGGGGATGAAGTGGTGGGTTTTGTACTGGTTTGTACTGGGATGGCACTGGTTTGTACTGGGACGGCACTGGTTTGTACTGGTTTAGACTGGGGGAGGGCCGGGAGGGGGCCGGGGAGGGCGGCGGGGGGTCCCGGCAGCGGAAAAAATGTAGATGGAGTCATGGGAAAACTGGGAAATTGGGGGTGAAGTGGTGGGGTTTGTACTGGGACGGCACTGGTTTGTACTGGGACGGCACTGGTTTGTACTGGTTTATACTGGGGGCGGGCTCAGAGGGGGCCAGGGAGGGCGGCGGGGGGTCCCAGCAGCGGAAAACGCGGGTGGAGTCACGGAAAAACTGGGAAATCGGGGATGAAGTGGTGGGGTTTGTACTGGGACGGCACTGGTTTGTACTGGGACGGCACTGGTTTGTACTGGTTTATACTGGGGCGGGCTCGGAGGGGGCCAGGGAGGGCGGCGGGGGGTCCCGGCAGCGGGAAAACGCGGGTGGAGTCAAGGAAAAACTGGGAAATTGGGATGAAGTGGTGGGGTTTGTACTGGGACGGCACTGGGGCGGCACGGGTTTGTACTGGTTTATACTGGTTTATACTGTGTCCCCCCCAGTGCTGCGGTGGCCTGGGCCTCCCCACCCGCACCGTCACCAACTACAACTCGGCCCACGACACCGACGTCTCCCTCACCACCGACATCTACTTCGACGAGAACATGCGGCCCCTGGAGCGCCTCAACACCGACTCCGTCTGGTACTGGTTTATACTGGTTTATACTGGTTTATACTGGTTTATACTGGTTTGGACCGGTTTGCACCGGGGCGGGGTGGGGACCGGGCGGGGGGGACCGGGCAAGAGGCGGCGGGAGGCGGTTTGGGTGAAAAGCGGGGAAACGGGGGCCCCGTCTGCGGCCGTTCTGCCGCGTACTGGTCTATACTGGTCTATACTGGTCTATACTGGTTTATACTGGGCTGCCGCAGGAACTTCCACGTGTGGAACGACTGCTGGATGAAGCGCCCCGACCTCCCCGAGGGCTACGACGGCTGGCAGGTCGTCGACGCCACCCCGCAGGAGACCAGCAGCGGTAACTGGTTTCTACTGGTCTATACTGGTTTATACTGGGGGGGGGGCGCTGGGACGGGGGGGTCCCTGGGGGCGGTTGGTGGCCTTTGAAGGGGGGGGAAGAGCCGCCAAAGGGGCTCAACGTCTCCCAGTAGCCCGTTACCAACCCCATACTGGTCTATACTGGTTCATACTGGTCCATACTGGTCTATATTGGTTCGTAGTGGTCTATACTGGTTTATACTGGGAGGGCGTCCCTGGGGGCAGGCGGTTGGTGGGGGAGGGACGAGCCGCCAAAGGGGCTCAACGTCTCCCAGTAGCCCGTTATCGACCCCGTACTGGTCTATACTGGTCCGTACTGGTCTATACTGGTTTGTACTGGTCTGTACTGGTTTATACTGGGAGGGCGTCCCTGGGGGCAGGCGGTTGGTGGGGGAGGGACGAGCCGCCAAAGGGGCTCAACGTCTCCCAGTAGCCCGTTACCAACCCCGTACTGGTCTATACTGGTTCATACTGGTCCATACTGGTCTATACTGGTTCGTAGTGGTCTATACTGGTTTATACTGGGAGGGCGTCCCTGGGGGCGGGCGGTTGGTGGGGGAGGGACGAGCCGCCAAAGGGGCTCGGCGTCTCCCAGTAGCCCGTTACCGACCCCGTACTGGTCTACACTGGTTCCTACCGGTCTATACTGGTCCGTACTGGTTCCTACTGGTCTATACTGGTTTATACTGGGAGGGCGTCCCTGGGGGCAGGCGGTTGGTGGGGGAGGGACGAGCCGCCAAAGGGGCTCAACGTCTCCCAGTAGCCCGTTACTGACCCCGTACCGGTCTATACTGGTCCGTACTGGTCTATACTGGTTTGTACTGGTCTGTACTGGTTCCTACTGGTCTATACTGGTTTATACTGGGAGGGGGTCCCTGGGGGCGGGCGGTTGGTGGGGGAGGGACGAGCCGCCAAAGGGGCTCGGCGTCTCCCAGTAGCCCGTTACCGACCCCATACTGGTCTATACTGGTTCTGTACTGGTCTATACTGGTTCATACTGGTCTACACTGGTTCCTACTGGTCTATACTGGTTTATACTGGGAGGGCGTCCCTGGGGGCGGGCGGTTGGTGGGGGAGGGACGAGCCGCCAAAGGGGCTCAACGTCTCCCAGTAGCCCGTTACCGACCCTGTACTGGTCTATACTGGTTTGTACTGGTCTGTACTGGCTCCTACTGGTCTATACTGGTTGGTACTGGTCCATACTGGTTCCTACTGGTCTATACTGGGAGGGCGTCCCTGGGGGCGGGCGGTTGGTGGGGGAGGGACGAGCCGCCAAAGGGGCTCGGCGTCTCCCAGTAGCCCGTTACCGACCCCGTACTGGTCTATACTGGTCTATACTGGTTTGTGCTGGTCTATACTGGTTTGTACTGGTCCGTACTGGTGACCCGTCCCCCCCCCCCCCCCGCCAGGCCTGTTCTGCTGCGGGCCGTGCTCGGTGACGGCGGTGAAGAACGGCGAGGTCTTCCTCAAGTACGACACCCCCTTCGTCTTCGCCGAGGTGGGGGCCGGGCGGGGCGGGGCGGGGCGTGGCCGGGCGGGGCGTGGCCGGGCGGGGCGTGGCCGGGGGGTGTGACGTCAGCCGCCTGGCGCAGGTGAACAGCGACAAGGTGTACTGGCAGCGGCAGGCGGGCGGCGCCTTCGCCGTGGTGCACGTGGAGGAAGGGGCCATCGGGCGGCGCATCAGCACCCTGGGGGCGGGCTCCGGCGCCCGCCTCGACATCACCCACCAATACAAGCACCCCGAGGGTCAGAGCGAGGCCACGCCCCCACCCCCCCCCCCCGACCTTTGACCTTTGACCCCCGACCCCGTAACCCCCGCCCTCGGGCCTCCCGAGGCCTACAACCCATCAGCCGTTGACCCAACCCATGGCCGTTGACACCTCCCACCCCCCCCAACTCATGACCTTTGACCCCCCTGACCCCGCGACCCTTGGCCTGTTGACCCTGACCCCTGACCCTTGACCCCCTGACCCTTGACCTTTGACCCCTGACCCCGTAACCCCCGTCCTCGGGCCTCCTGAGGCCTACAACCCGTCAGCCATTGACCCGTTGACCCAACCCATGGCCATCAACACCCCCCCGGCCCCCCCCAACTCATGACCTTTGACCCCCGCGACCCCGCGACCCTTGGCCTGTTGACCTTGACCCCTGACCCTTGACCCCATGACCCCGACCTTTGACCCCCGACCCCGTAACCCCCGCCCTTGGGCCTCCCGAGGCCTACAACCCGTCAGCCGTTGACCCAACCCATGGCCGTTGACACCCCGCGCCCCCCCCCCAACTCATGACCTTTGACCCCCCGACCCCGTGACCTTTGACCTATTGACCCTGACCCCCGACCCTTGACCCCCTGACCCCGACCTTTGACCCCCGACCCCGTAACCCCCGCCCTCGGGCCTCCCGAGGCCTACAACCCATCAGCCATTGACCTGTTGACCCAACCCATGGCCATCGACACCCCCCCGCCCCCCCCCACTCATGACCTTTGACCCCCCTGACCCCGCGACCCTTGGTCTGTTGACCCTGACCCTTGACCCCCTGACCCCGACCTTTGACCCCCGACCCCGTAACCCCCGCCCTTGGGCCTCCTGAGGCCTACAACCCTTCAGCTGTTGACCCAACCCATGGCCATCGACCCCCCCCGGCCCCCCCAACTCATGACCTTTGACCCCATGACCCCGACCCTTGACCCCTGACCTCTGACCCTTGACCCCCGACCCCATACCCCCCCCCCCTTTGGCCTCCCGCGGCCTACAACCCGTCAGCCATTGACCCGTTGACCCAACCCATGGCCGTCAACACCCCCCCAGCCCCCCCCCAAGTCATGACCTTTGACCCCCCTGACCCCACGACCCTTGAGCTATTGACCCCGACCCACGACCCTTGACCCCTGACCTCTGACCCTTGACCCCCGACCCCATAACCCCCCCCCCTTTGGCCTCCCGAGGCCTACAACCCGTCAGCCATTGACCGTTGACCCAACCCATGGCCATCGACCCCCCCCAAACCCAAACCCTTGACCCCCCCCATGAGCCCCGCCCCCTCGCCCCTTGACCTTTGACCCCTCCGCCCCCTCCGCCCCTTGACCTTTGACCCCCCTCCCCGGCAGGCTCGGAGGAGGAACGCCGGGCCGTCTCCCACCGCCACCTCCCACGGTTCCCGCCCCCGCGCCGGGGGGGTCGCCGTCCTCGGGGGAGGTGACGGTGAGGGTGGGGGCGGGGCCGGCGGTGGCGGGGGCGGAGCTGGAATTCCGGGCGGCGGTGGGTAACGGGGGGGCGGAACCTCGCACCCTCCGCCTCCGATTGGCCCTGGGGGCCGTCCGTTACACGGGGGTGGCCAGCGCCCCCCTTCCGGCAGGAACAGCATCGACGCGTCGTCCCACCGGGGCAAGGTGAGACCCTCCCCCCCCCCCACCCCCCGCGACCCCCAACCCACCCCACGGCGACCCCCGACCCCACGGTGTCGTGTCCCCCCCCCCCCCCCCCAGAGGAGACGGTGACGATGACGGTGGCCTACGAGGAGTACGGGCCCCACGTCGGGGAACAGGACGCCTTGAAGCTGACGGCGGCCGGGGTGGTGGAAGAGACGGGGCAAGTGGTGGCCAAAGAGCTGAGGGTCCGGCTCCACACCCCCGAGCTCACCCTGACGGTGAGGGGCAACCTGGGGCCTTCTCCGGGCAACCTGGGGCCCTCCTCCAGGAGATCGTGGGCCTTCAGGAGAGCTGGGGCCTTCTCAGGAGAGCTGGGGCCTCCAGGACACTTGGGGCCTTCTCAGGAGATCGTGGTCCTCCTCCAGGAGACCTGGGGCCTCCAGGAGACCTGGGTCCTCCTCTAGGACACCTGGGTCCTCCTCCAGGAGACCACGGGCCTCCAGGACACTTGGGTCCTCCTCCAGGAGACCATGGTCCTCCAGGAGACCTGGGTCCTCCAGGACACGTGGGTCCTTCTCAGGAGACCTGGGTCCTTCTCAGGAGACCATGGTCCTCCAGGACACATGGGTCCTTCTCAGGAGACCACGGTCCTCCTTCAGGAGACCTGGGGCCTCCAGGAGACCTGGGGCCTCCTCCAGGAGACCATGGGCCTCCAGGACACGTGGGTCCTTCTCAGGAGACCTGGGTCTTCCAGGACACTTGGGTCCTTCTCAGGAGATCATGGTCCTCCTCCAGGAGACCTGGGTCCTCCATGAGACCTAGGTTCTCCAGGACACGTGGGTCCTTCTCCAGGAGACCTGGGTCCTCCTCAGGACACTTGGGTCCTCCTTCAGGAGACCTGGGTCCTCCAGGAGACCATGGTCCTCCATGAGACCTGGGTCCTCTGGGACACTTGGGTTCTCCTCCAGGAGACCACGGGCCTCCAGGACACGTGGGTCCTTCTCAGGAGATCATGGTCCTTCTCAGGAGACCTGGGTCCTCCATGACACCATGGTCCTCCAGGACACGTGGGTCCTTCTCAGGAGACCTGGGTCTTCCAGGCCACTTGGGTCCTTCTCAGGAGATCGTGGTTCTCCTTCAGGAGACCACGGGCCTCCAGGAGACCTGGGTCCTCCTCTAGGACACCTGGGTCCTCCTCCAGGAGACCACGGGCCTCCAGGACACTTGGGTCCTCCTCCAGGAGACCATGGTCCTCCAGGAGACCTGGGTCCTCCAGGACACGTGGGTCCTTCTCAGGAGATCATGGTTCTTCTCAGGAGACCTGGGTCCTCCATGAGACCATGGTCCTCCAGGACACGTGGGTCCTTCTCAGGAGATCATGGTCCTCCTCCAGGAGACCTGGGTCCTCCAGGACACTTGGGTCCTTCTCAGGAGATCATGGTTCTCCTCCAGGAGATCGTGGTCCTCCTCCAGGAAACCACAGTCCTCCTCCAGGCCACTTGGGTCCTTCTCAGGAGACCATGGTCCTTCAGGAGACCTGGGTCCTTCTCTGGAGACCCTGGTCCTCCTCCAGGAGACCATGGTCCTCCAGGAGACCTGGGTCCTCCAGGACACGTGGGTCCTTCTCAGGAGACCTGGGTCCTTCTCAGGAGACCATGGTCCTCCAGGACACATGGGTCCTTCTCAGGAGACCACGGTCCTCCTTCAGGAGACCTGGGGCCTCCAGGAGACCTGGGGCCTCCTCCAGGAGACCATGGTCCTCCAGGACACGTGGGTCCTTCTCAGGAGACCTGGGTCTTCCAGGACACTTGGGTCCTTCTCAGGAGATCATGGTCCTCCTCCAGGAGACCTGGGTCCTCCATGAGACCTAGGTTCTCCAGGACACGTGGGTCCTTCTCCAGGAGACCTGGGTCCTCCTCAGGACACTTGGGTCCTCCTTCAGGAGACCTGGGTCCTCCAGGAGACCATGGTCCTCCATGAGACCTGGGTCCTCTGGGACACTTGGGTTCTCCTCCAGGAGACCACGGGCCTCCAGGACACGTGGGTCCTTCTCAGGAGATCATGGTCCTTCTCAGGAGACCTGGGTCCTCCATGACACCATGGTCCTCCAGGACACGTGGGTCCTTCTCAGGAGACCTGGGTCTTCCAGGCCACTTGGGTCCTTCTCAGGAGATCATGGTTCTTCTCCAGGAGACCTGGGGCCTCTGGGACACCTGGGGCCTCCTCCAGGAGACCATGGGCCTCCAGGACACTTGGGTCCTTCTCAGGAGATCATGGTCCTCCTCCAGGAGACCATGGTCCTCCAGGACACGTGGGTCCTTCTCAGGAGATCATGGTCCTCCTCCATGAGACCATGGTCCTCCAGGACACGTGGGTCCTTCTCAGGAGATCATGGTCCTCCTCCAGGAGACCTGGGTCCTCCAGGACACTTGGGTCCTTCTCAGGAGATCATGGTCCTCCTCCAGGAGACCTGGGTCCTCCAGGACACTTGGGTCCTTCTCAGGAGATCATGGTCCTTCTCAGGAGACCTGGGTCCTCCATGAGACCATGGTCCTCCAGGACACTTGGGTCCTTCTCAGGAGATCATGGTTCTTCTCCAGGAGACCTGGGGCCTCTGGGACACCTGGGGCCTCCTCCAGGAGACCATGGGCCTCCAGGACACTTGGGTCCTCCTCCAGGAGACCTGGTTCTTCCAGGCCACTTGGGTCCTTCTCAGGAGATCATGGTCCTCCTCCAGGAGACCTGGGTCCTCCAGGCCACTTGGGTCCTTCTCAGGAGATCATGGTCCTCCTCCAGGAGACCTGGGTCCTCCAGGCTACTTGGGTCCTTCTCAGGAGATCATGGTCCTCCTCCAGGAGACCTGGGTCCTCCATGAGACCATGGTCCTCCAGGACACGTGGGTCCTTCTCAGGAGATCATGGTCCTCCTCCAGGAGACCTGGGTCCTCCAGGCCACTTGGGTCCTTCTCAGGAGACCTGGGTCCTTCTCAGGAGACCATGGTCCTTCAGGACACGTGGGTCCTTCTCAGGAGCCCTGGGTCCTCCTCAGGAGATCGTGGTCCTCCTCCAGGAGCCCCGGGTCCTCCATGGTTTGGGCTGGGCCGGGCCGGGCGGGGGGAGACCCGGCTTCTCCGGGCTGGGGTTGGGCTCCCGGAGGCCAGCGCGAGCCGTCTCCAGGAGCCCCCGTGTGTCCGTCCCCCCCCCGTGACTCCCGTCCCCCCGCAGCTGCTGGCCCCGGCGGTGGTGGGCCAGGAGGTGCCGGTCCAGGTGGTCTTCCAGAACCCGCTGCCCGAGGCCCTGAGCGGGGCCACCCTGCGCATGGAGGGGGCCGGCCTCTCCTGCCCCAAGCCCTTCTCCTTGGGGTCAGTAGCCCGCGGGCCACCTCGGGGGGGGGGGGGGGGGGGGGGGGGGGGAGCTGGGACTTCGAGGGGGGGGGACCCGCAACCCCCCGGGGGAGGGCACCCGAAATCCCAGGCTTGGCACCCAAAATCCTTGGGGGGGAGGGAGGGGGCGCCCTGTCGCGATGGGGGGGGTGCCCTATCGCGACGGGGGGGATGCCGTGTCACGCCTGGGGGTGCCCTATCGCGACGGGGGGGGGGTGCCGTGTCGCCACCGGGGGGCGCCCTATCGCGACGGGGGGGTGCCCTGTTGCGACGGGGGGGGTGCCATGTCACACCAGGGGGTGCCCTATCACGATGGGGGCGGTGCCGTGTCACACCGGGGGGGGTGCCCTATCGTGATGGGGGGATGCCATGTCACGACTGGGGGTGCCCTACCGTGATGGGGGGGGTGCCGTGTCGCACCGGGGAGTGCCCTATCGCGACGGGGGGGGTGCCCTATCACAATGGGGGGGTGCCCTATCGCGACGGGGGGGTGCCCTATCACAATGGGGGGGTGCCCTATCACAATGGGGGGGGTGCCCTATCGCGACGGGGGGGGTGCCCTGTCGCGACGGGGGGGGTGCCCTATCACAATGGGGGGGTGCCCTATCGCGATGGGGGGGTACCCTGTCGCGATGGGGGGGTGCCGTGTCACACCGGGGGGGGGCCCTATCGCGACGGGGGGGTGCCCTATCACAATGGGGGGGTGCCCTATCGCGACGGGGGGGGGTGCCCTATCGCGACGGGGGGGGGGCCCTATCGCGACGGGGGGGGTGCCCTATCACAACGGGGGGGGTGCCGTGTGGCCCCGGGGGGTGCCCTATCGCGACGGGGGAGTGCCCCGTCGTGAATGGGGGGGGTGTGTGTGTGTCCCCTGTCGCGACAGGTCGGTGGGGGCGGGGCAGACGGTGCGGCTGCGGCAGCCCGTGGTGCCGCTGCGGGCCGGGCGGCGGCGGCTGGTGGCGGCGCTGGAGAGTCCCCGCCTGGGGCCCCTCCACGGCTCCCTCCAGTTCGACGCCGCCCCCGCCGAGGCCGCCCCCAGCGGCGGGAGCCCCCCCCGGAGGCCGCGCAGAGCACGGAGGAGAGCGGCGCCCCCCGCCGGCAGCACCGGGGGGTGACCGGGGGGGCGCCGGCAGCGCCGGGAGGGCGCTGGGGGGCACCGGGAGCGCTGGGAGGGGACTGGGAGGGGGACTGGGAGCACTGGGAGGGCACTGGGAGCACTGGGAGGGCACTGGGAGGGGGAATGGGAGCACTGGGGCGTTACTGGGAGCACTGGGAGGGGGATTGGGGGCACTGGGCGGGCACTGGGAGCACTGGGGCGTTACTGGGAGCACTGGTGTGGATTACTGGGAGCACTGGGGCGTTACTGGGAGCACTGGGAGGGGGACTGGGGGGCACTGGGAGCACTGGGAGGTCACTGGGAGCACTGGGGCGTTACTGGGAGCACTGGGGCGTTACTGGGAGGTTACTGGGAGCACTGGTGTGGGTTACTGGGAGCACTGGGGCGTTACTGGGAGCACTGGGAGGGGGACTGGGGGGCACTGGAAGCACTGGGGTGTGTTACTGGGAGCGCTGGGGCGTTACTGGGAGCACTGGGAAGTCACTGGGAGCACTGGGAGGTGTTACTGGGAGCACTGGGGCGTTACTGGGAGCACTGGGAGGGCACTGGGAGCACTGGGGCGTTACTGGGAGCACTGGGAGGGGGACTGGAAGGCACTGGGAGCACTGGGAGGTGTTACTGGGAGCACTGGGAGGGGGACTGGGGGGCACTGGGAGCACTGGGGTGTGTTACTGGGAGCGCTGGGGCGTTACTGGGAGCACTGGGCGGGCCCCCGCCCCCCCCGCTCCCAATTTCCCCCCTTTTCCGCCCCAAACCCCCTCCCCGACGACGTCACCGACCCTCTCCCCCCTCCCCCCCCCCCCCCCCCCCCGGCACCTCGTCCTCAATAAAACCGCCGTGACGAAACGCCGCCTCCGTGACGTCATCAAAGGGCGCGAAGAAGGAAGGCGGGGGGGGCGGGGAACGGCGACACCGGAAGTGGCGTCACGAAGGGGCGCGCGGCGGCCAATGGGGGAGAGCGGCGGGGTGTGGGGCGGGGTCCCAGGCCCGCGCGTGTGCGCGCTGACGTCGCTTCCGGCGCGGCGGGCGCGCGGCGGGCGCCGGCGGGTTCCCGGTGCGGCCTCGCGCGGGGCTGGGGGGGGGGGGCGGGCGGGCGGAAGTGACGCCACCGCGACATGGCCGGAAAGGACGTGAGGTGAGCGGCGGGGGAGGGGCCGCGGGGGGGGAGGAGGGCGGGGGGGGGGCGGGGCTACGGACCGCGGGGGCGGGGTCACAGGCAGGGGGCGGGGCTACGGAGGGGTGGGCGGGGGCTACGGAGCGGGGGCGGGGCTAAAAGCCTCGAGGGCGGGGCTGTGGGCGGGGCTACGGGGCTGGGCGGGGCTAAGGAGGCGGAGGAGGCTGTGGGCGGGGCCACGGGGCTACGGGCGGGCCTCAGCCTATGGGGAGGAGGCTGTGGGCGGGGCTATGGGTGTGTGGGCGGGGCTACGGGGCTGTGGGCGGGGCTAAGGCTGTGGGGTGGGTATGTGGGCGGGGCTACGGGTCTGTGGGCGGGGCTATGGGGTTGTGGGCGGGGCTAAGGCTATGGGGAGGAGGCTGTGGGCGGGGCTACGGGGTTGTGGGCGGGGCGAAGGCTGTAGGGTGGGTCCGTGGGCGGGGCTATGGGTTTGTGGGCGGGGCTACGGGGCTGTGGGCGGGGCTAAGGCTGTGGGGTGGGTATGTGGGCGGGGCTATGGGTCTGTGGGCGGGGCTAAAGGGCTGTGGGCGGGGCTAAGGCTATGGGGAGGAGGCTGTGGGTGGGGCTACGGGGTTGTGGGCGGGGCGAAGGCTGTAGGGTGGGTCCGTGGGCGGGGCTACGGGGCTGTGGGCGGGGCTAAGGCTGTGGGGTGGGTCTGTGGGCGGGGCTAAAGGGCTGTGGGCGGGGCTAAGGCTACGGGGAGGAGGCTGTGGGCGGGGCTACGGGTCTGTGGGCGGGGCTAAAGGGCTGTGGGCGGGGCTAAGGCTATGGGGAGGGGGCTGTGGGCGGGGCTACGGGTCTGTGGGCGGGGCTAAAGGGCTGTGGGCGGGGCTAAGGCTATGGGGAGGAGGCTGTGGGCGGGCTTAAGGCTACAGGAGGAGGCTGTGGGCGGGGCTACGGGGCTGTGGGCGGGGTTTAGTGCCCGGGGGGGCGGAGCCTGGCCCTGACCCCGCCCCCCCCGCAGCCCGGCGGTGGCCCTGCGCCTGTCGATGGCGGCCGCCTGGCGGGTGGTGCGGGGGCGCAGCCCGGCCCGGTTCCCCCGGGTGCTGGCGCTGCTGGAGGCCGTGGGGCGGGCGGCCCCCGGCGCCCTCCACTTCCGCCACGCCGCCCGCCTGCGCCTGGGCCTGCAGGCCGCCGTGAGTAACGCCCCCCCCCCAGCACCCTGGCGGCACAAGATGGCCGCCGGGCAGCCCCTGTCCCTCCCAAGATGGCCGCCGCCCCGCCTTGGTGTCCCAAGATGGCCGCCGCCCCGCCCCGGTGTCCCAAGATGGCCGCCGCCCCGCCCCTGCCGCACCCAAGATGGCCCCGCCCACCCTGACATGCCCAAGATGGCCGTTCCCCCCCCTTCCCATCATCCCCCGGGGCCGGCGGCCATCTTGCCGAGGTTCCCCGCGCTGGCAGCCATCTTCCCATGATCCCACGGGGCCAGCGGCCATCTTGTCGGGGCTGGCAGCCACCTTGCCACCATCCCCCGGGGCCGGCGGCCATCTTGCCGAGGTTCCCCGCGCTGGCAGCCATCTTCCCATGATCCCCCGGGGCCGGCGGCCATCTTGCCGAGGTTCCCCGTGCTGGCAGCCATCTTCCCATCATCCCCCGGGGCCGGCGGCCATCTTGCCGAGGTTCCCCACGCTGGCAGCCATCTTCCCATCATCCCCCGGGGCCGGCGGCCATCTTGTCGGTGCTGGCAGCCATCTTCCCATCATCCCCTGGGGCCGGCGGCCATCTTGCCGAGGTTCCCCACGCTGGCAGCTACCTTCCCATGATCCCACGGGGCCGGCGGCCATCTTTGCCGGCAGGTGGTGGTGCACATGCTGCAGGAGGCCCGGCCCGCCGGGAAGATCCTGGACGCCATCGACACCTTCTTCCCCGAGGAGGAGGCGGCGGGGGGCGGCCACGGCCCGGCCGTGAGTGACCTCGTGGGATGGGGGGGGGAGGGGGGAGGGGGTCCCAGGGGTGGCCTCACGCGTCCCTCCCCTCCCCCCTCCCCTCCGCAGAGCCCCCGGGACCTGGCCATGGTGGGGGAGGCGCAGGAGAGCTTCCGCGAGATGGTGCTGGGGCTGTTGGCCGACCCCCGCCGGCGGGACGCCTACCTGCAGGTACCGCCCGGCACGCGCCGGGGCCTCCCAGTGCCCTCCCAGTACGGACCAGTCCCCTCCCAGTATCCCCGGTGCCCTCCCAGTACAGCCCAGTCCACTCCCAGTGCCCTCCCAATACGGACCAGTCCTCTCCCAGTATCCCTGGTGCCCTCCCAGTACAGCCCAGTCCCCTCCCAGTGTCCCCAGTGTGCTCCCAGTATAGCCCAGTACGGACCAGAGCCCCTCAGTGCCCTCCCAGTACAGCCCAGTCCCCTCCCAGTATCTCTAGTGCCCTCCCAGTACAGCCCAGTCCCTTCCCAGTGTCCCCAGTGCCCTCCCAGTACAGCCCAGAACGGACCAGGGCCTCCCCGTGCCCTCCCAGTACAGCCCAGTCCCCTCCCAGTATCCCCAGTGCCCTCCCAGTACAGCCCAGTCCCCTCCCAGTGCCCCCAGTGCCCTCCCAGTATGGACCAGGGCCTCCCGGTGCCATCCCAGTGGTCTTCCAGTACATCCCAGTACAGACCAAGGTCCCCCAGTGCTCTCTCAGTACAGCGCAGTCCCCTCCCAGTGCCCCCAGTGCCCTCCCAGTACGGACCAGGGCCTCCCGGTGCCATCCCAGTACATCTCAGTCCCTCCAGTGCCTCCCAGTGCTCTCCCAGTACAGCCCAGTACGCCCAGTCCCTCAGTGTCTCCTAGTGCCCTCCCAGTACAGCCTAGTACAGACCAGGGCCTCCCGGTGTTCTCCCAGTCCATCCCAGTCCCCTCCAGTGCCCCCAGTGCCCTCCCCATAAGGACCAGCGCCTCCCAGTGCTCTCCCAGTGCTCTCCCAGTGCCTCCCAGTGCCTCCCAGTGCCCCCCTGGACCCCCAGTCCCTCTCGACGGGTCCAGGCTTCCTTGGGGAATGTCTCCCAGTGCATCCCAGTCTCTCCCAGTTCCCTCCCACTGCCTCCCAGGTCCTCCCAGCGTGTCCCGGTACCCACCCGTCCCCTCCCAGTCCCATCCCAGTACACACCAGTAACCTCCCAGTCCCTCCCAGTTGCCTCAAGTTCCTCCCAGTTGCCCCTCCCACGCCCTAAATCCTTCCTGGTTGCCCCTCCACTCCTCCCAGTCTCTCCCAGTCCCATCCCAGTCCCTCCCAGTCCCCTCCCAGTCCCCCCCCCAAATCCCTCCCAGTGCGCACCAGTCCCCTCCCAGTTCTCCTTCCTGCCTCCTAAATCCCTCCCAGTCCCTCCCAGTCGCCCCTCCCACCCCCTAAATCCCTCCCAGTTGCCCCTCCACTCCTCCCAGTCCCTCCCAGTCCCCTCCAATCCCCTCCCAGTGCCTCCCAGTCCCCTCCAGGTCCCCTCCCAGTCCCTCCCAGTGCGCACCAGTCCCCTCCCAGTTGCCCTTCCCACCTCCTAAATCCCTCCCAGTCCCTCCCAGTCTTCTCCAATCCCCTCCCAGTCCCCTCCCAGTGCCTCCCAGTCCCCCCCCAAGGCCTTCCCAGTCCCTCCCAGTGCGCACCAGTCCCCTCCCAGTTCTCCTTCCCGCCTCCTAAATCCCTCCCAGTTGCCCCTCCACTCCTCCCAGTCCCTCCCAGTCCCCTCCAATCCCCTCCCAGTCTTCTCCAATCCCCTCCCAGTCCCCTCCCAGTGCCTCCCAGTCCCCCCCAGGTCCCTCCCAGTCCCTCCCAGTGCGCACCAGTCCCCTCCCAGTTGCCCTTCCCACCCCCTAAATCCCTCCCAGTGCCCCCCAATCCCCTCCCCGCCCCTCCCAGTGCCCCCCAGTCCCTCCCAGTGCCCCCCAATCCCCTCCCCGCCCCTCCCAGTGCCCCCCAGTCCCTCCCAGTTCCCCCCCCCCAGTGCCTCCCAGTAGCTCCCAGTCCGCGCAGGGCCCGGTGCGGGAGGAGTACGGGGAGCCGTTCCTGGAGGCGCTGGAGCGGCTCTTCCACGAGTGCCTGGAGCGGCTGGAGAGCGCCCTGCCCCCCCCCCCGACCTGCGCCAGGTGGGCGGGGCCTGGGGGGGGATGGGCGTGGCCCCGGAGCGGGCGGGGCCCGGGGGGGAGGGGGGCGGGGCTTAGGGAGAGGGCGGGGCTGCGCGCAAAGGGGGCGTGGCCTGGGTTAGGCCCCGCCCCCACCCCCCCATCCCCTTCCAGCTGCAGGAGGTGGTTTGGAGCCACGCCCCCCCCGGGGCCCCGCCCCCCCGATCTACCAATCCTGAGCCGGTACCTGGCTGACCTGGGCCACGCCCACTGCGGTAGGCGGGGCTTGAGGCCCGGGGGGGGCGGAGCTTGGCCGGAGGGGGCGGGGTTTGGCCGGAGGGGGCGGGGTTTTGTGACGAGGGGGGCGGGGTTCAGCGCGTAGGGCGGGGGCTTCGGGGGGGGGGCGTGGCCCTCCCGAGCCCCCGCCCAACCCTAAGGCACACCCCCCCGCCCCCCCCCCCAGGCCACGTGCCCCGCCCCCTGCCCGCCCCCCCGCAGGACCCGCCCCCCCCGGTGAGTAGCCCCGCCCCCCTCCGCCCCACCCATTAAGCCCCCGCCTCCTCCCCCCCGCCATTAACATAACGGCCCCGCCCCCTCCCAGGCTGAGGCCACGCCCAGGATTCCGGAGGCTCCTCCCCCTCCGGGCCCCGCCCTTCGGTGAGTTTCTCCCCCCCCCCCTCCCCGCCCCCCCCCCCCCCCAAAAAAAAAAGGGGTGTCCCGGCCCCGCCCTCACCCCCCCCCCCCCCCCCCCCGCAGAGTTTGTCGATGACGTCATCAGTGACGCCGAGGATGACGCTTTCCCGCGCAGAAAGGTGGGGGGGGGGGGAGGGGGCGCTAATTAAGGGGGCGGATAATTAGCGGTCCCCCAGGGAGGGGGGGGGGGGGTAATTGGGGGGAGGGTAAAGGTGTCCCGGGGCGAAGCGCGTGGGGGCAATTAAGGGTCCCGCGGGGGGTTTAATTAGAGGTTTGAGGGGGGTAATTAAGGGTCTGGGGGGGGGGGGGTGGTTAATTAGGCGAAGGGGGGGGGTAATTAGCGATGAGACGGGTTAATTGGGGGCGGGGAGGGGCGTTAATCCCCCTTTTCCTTCCTCTTCCAGATCCGGGCCCTGCCCCGCTCCCGCCGCGCCCTTCCCCGCCCCCCCCTCGGGTGAGTGCCCCCGCTCTTAATTACCCCCCCTCCGACGTTAATTACCCCCCGCCGGGCCCCTGCCAAATAGGGAGCCATTGCGCTCGCCCCCCCCCGCCAGATTGTGTGCCTGACTCCCTCCCTCCCCCCCCCCCAATCCCCACCGGCGCCACCCCATTGGTCCGCGCCGCCCGCGCTCGCACGCCATTGGTCCGCCCGTTGGAAGCGGGGGGGAGGGGTGTTTCCGCGGGCCACCAATCGCGGTGCGGGCCCTGCGCGCTGATTGGCTGATTGTAAGACGTGTGGGAAGGCGGCGGGGGAACTACAACTCCCGGCAGCCCCCGCGGCGGGCGGGCGCCGCCATTTTGTCTTCCCGCCGCCTGAGGGGAAAGGGGGGGGGTGTGGAGGGAAGTGACGTCGCGGGCGGAGCTGAGGGGGGGGGGGGGGGTGTGTGGTGGTGGGGGGGGCGTCATTTCCGCTTCCGGGCGAGGGGAGAGGAGCCGGGGCGGCCACGATGCTCATCAAAGTGAAGGTGGGGCGCGGGGTAGGCCCCGCCGCGGGGCATTTTGGGATGGGGAGGGGATGTGTGTGCGGGGGGGGGATGCCCCGGGGCATTGTGGGATCGGGGGCTCTGACGGCCTCAAACCCCCCCCCCCCCCAAAAGACGCTGACGGGGAAAGAGATCGAGATCGACATCGAGCCCACGGACAAGGTAGGAGGCCCCGCCCCCTTTTTGGGGGGGGGAGGCCCCGCCCCCCCCCCTGCGCCGTCCCGGTTTCCCATGATGCTCTGGGGCAACAAACCGGCGGGGGGGGGGGGGAGGGTATTGGTATCCTGCCCCCCCCCCCCCCCACACAAGGCAGGGGAAGGGCTGTGTCCCATTGAGGAGCTGCTCCAGCATCCCATAATGTCCCTGAGGGGGGTCCTCCATCCCATAATGCCCTGGGGAGGGGGGGTCTTTCTCCATCCTTTGCATCCCATAATACCCTGGGGGGGGGGGGTGGGTCTTTGTCCGTCCCGCCGTGCCCCGGGGGGGTCCCTCCGCCGTCCCGCCGTGCCCCGGGGAGGAGGGGTGGGGGGTGTCCGTCCCCCCCCCCGCCCCCCGCTATGCCGGGGTGGGGGTTGGGGGGGGGGCGGGGGGGGGCTGTCCCCCCCCATGCCGCGGTGCCCCCGGGGCAGGTGGAGCGGATCAAGGAGCGGGTGGAGGAGAAGGAGGGGATCCCCCCCCAGCAGCAGCGCCTCATCTACAGCGGCAAGCAGATGTGAGGGGGCGGGGCCTCGGAGGGGGGCGGGGCCTCGGAGGGGGGCGGGGCCTCGGAGGGGGGGGGCGGGGCCTGGAGGGGGGCGGGGCCATCGGTGGGGAGAAGGGGGAGGGGGACGGGGCTGTAGATGGGAGAAGGGGGGGGGGCCTTTAAGGAAAAGGGGGGCGTGGTTTGTGGAGGGAGGGGGGCGGGGCTTGGAGGCGGGGTGGGCGGGGCTTGGGAGGGAGGGGGCGTGGTCTCAGCGGGGGCTCTTGGGGGTGCGGCTGAAGGGGCGGGTGGGGGGGCGTGGCTACAGGGAAGGGGCGTGGCCCTTTACCCCCCCCCCTTTCTCTCCCCCCCCCCCCCCCCTCCCCGGGCCAGGAACGACGAGAAGACGGCGGCCGACTACAAGATCCAGGGGGGCTCCGTCCTCCACCTGGTGCTGGCCCTGCGGGGGGGCGGGGCCCCGCGGTGAGGGGGCGGGGCTCCCGCCGGGCCACGCCCCTCTCCCTCGGACCCTCCCCCCGCGGGGGCCGCCCCCGCCCCCCTTCCTCCTCGCCCCGCCCCCCCTCTGAGGTGGCGCTTTTGCCCTCCCCTTCTCCCCCCTTCCCCCCCCCCACTCCCCCCAGCACGAACCAATTATTTAATAAAGTTCATTGGTGATGTCACGCTGGCGGCCTGTGATGTCATTTTGGGGGGGGGGGGGTGACGTTGCCTTTTTAAGAGCGTGGCATTGCCCCTTTTAAGAGCGCGGCGTTGTCCCTTTAAGAGCGCGGCGTTGCCCCTTTAGGAGCGTGGCGTTGCCCCTTTAGGAGCGTGGCGTTGCCCCTTTAAGAGCGTGGCGTTGCCCCTTTAAGAGCGCGGCGTTGCCCCTTTTAAGAGCGTGGCGTTGCCCCTTTTAAGAGCGGGGTGTTGCCCTTTTAAGACCACGGCGTTGCCCTTTTAAGGCCGCACGGTGCCTTTTAAGGCTGCGGCGTTGCCCTTTTAAGACACGGGGCGGTCCCCTCCGCGTCGAGCTTTGCGGCGTCGCCCCTTTAAGAGCCGACGACCAACGAGTGGCGGGTCCTCCCGGCCGCCTAGAAAGGGCCTTTAAGCCCTTCCCTTTCCTTTCCCGCCGCCATCTTGAAAGCCAAGATGGCGGCGCCCGACCTGGAGCGGCTCCTCGCCGCGCTGCTGGAGCCCGACAGCGCCGTCATCCGCCGGGTAACGGACCCCCGGCACCGCGGCGGAGCGGGGGGGGGGGGGGGGACACGGGGTACCGGGCGAGTCTTTAAGCGCTTATTCCCCCCCCCCCCCACACCTTTCTTAGGCCACCGCCAGCCTCCGCGAGGCCTTCGCCGACCCTCAGACCCCCGCCCGCCTCGGCCTCCTCCTCACCGCCGCCCCTCAGCCTCAGGTGCGCCCCCCCCCGCTAAAACCTCACCGTTTTGGCGCGGGGGGGGGGGGGTGTCTCCGGTACCAGACCCCCCCCCCCCCCCGCGGCTGTTATTAACCCTTTCCGTCCCCCCCAGGTGCGGCAGTTGGCCGCGGTGCTGCTGAGGCGGCGGCTGCTGGGGAAATGGCGGGGGCTGGAGCCCGACCTGCGCCTCAGGTCGGTCCCGGGGGGGGGGGGGGGCCTCAAAGGTGTGTGTGTGTGGGGGGGGGGGACAATAACCCCCCCCCCCCTTAATCCCCCCCCCCCCGCAGGCTCCCGGCGATGGTGGCTGAAGCGTTGGAGCAGGAGCCGGAGTGAGTCTTGGCGGGGGGGGGTGCGGGAAAACCCCGATAACGGTGGTTTTTTGTGTCCCCCCCCCCCGCCAAAAATTACGTTTTTTTCCCCCCCCCCCCCAATAACGACGGGTTTTGGCCTGACCCCCCCCTTCCCCCCCCCCCCCCCCCGCCAAGTGCCGTTTGTCCCCAGCGACGGCGCTTTCGGGGTGTCCCCCCCCCCCCCCAAAATAGTGGTTTTTGGCCCAATAACGACGGGTTTTTCCCCCAAAAATAGCGGTTTCGGGGGGGGGGGGGTTGGGGGGGGGCGGGTATGTCCTATCCCCCCCCCCCAAAATAACGGCGGGGGTTCGGTTTCCCGTCCCCCCCCCCCAAACGGTCCCATCCCCCCCCCCCACGTCCTTTCGAAACC
>NC_071495.1:117228-162309 GCF_028500815.1 Rissa tridactyla | reverse complement strand
GGGCTCAGACCCCCCAGTGACCCCCCCCCCCCCCCCCCCAGTCCCACAAGTGGGCCCACACACACCCCCTGGCCCCACAAGTGCCCCCCTCAGTGCCCCCCAAATCCGCCCCCCCTGCCCCCCAAGTGGCCACCCCCTGCCCCCCCAATTGCCCCCAGCCCCCCAAGTGCCCCTTCCAGCCCTAAACACCCCCTAAGTGGTCCCCCTCCCAGCCCCCCAAGTGCCCCCCACACCTCCAGCCCCCCAAGTGCCCTCTCAGCCCCCCAAGAGGTCCCTCCAGCCCACCAAGAGGTCCCTCCCACCTCCCAGCCCCCAAGTGCCCTCTCAGCCCCCCAAGTGCCCCCCCAACTGGTCCCTCCGGTCCCCCAAGTGCCCCCAAATTCACCCCCTGCCCCCCAAGTGCCCCCTCCAGCCCCCCAAGTGGCCCCATATCTACCCCTAGCCCCCCCAAAACAGCCCCCAATGCCCTCCCAGCCCCCCAAGTGGCCCCCCCAGCCCCCCAAGTGGCCCCATATCCACCCCTAGCCCCCCAAAACAGCCCCCAATACCCTCCCAGCCCCCCAAGTGCCCCCCCAGCCCCCCAAGTAGCCCCATATCCACCCCTAGCCCCCCAAAACAGCCCCCTAAGTACCCTCCCAACCCCCCAAGTGGCCCCTCCCACCTCCCAGCCCCCCAAGTGCCCCCCCAAGTGGCCCCTCCAGCCCCCCCAAGTGGCCTCATAGTCCACCCCCAGCCCCCCAAGTGCCCCCCGCCGTGGGGCGACGGACCGGTGCTGCGGGGGAAGTGGGGGATGTCGGCGTAGGGGAAGGTGTGGGGCTCCTGCAGCTCCTGGGCCAGGGCCCCCAGCCCCGACCCACAGACCAGGGCCACCCGCGGGGGGGTGGGCACCCGGGCCCGCAGCCAGGCCGCCGCCTCCGCGCACGCCTCGTAGCTGGGGGGGGACGGGACACACGGATGCCCGCGTCACCCCATGGCGGGGCACCCCGGACCCATAGTTCGAGCCATGGGGCACGCGAGACCCATAGGGTGGCACCCAAGGTCAACCCAGAGCCATAGAGTGGCCCAACATGGCACCCAAGCCCCATAGATTGAGCCCCAAGGTCAAGCGGGACCCATAGATTGAGCCCAAGGTCAAGCGGGACCCATAGATTGAGCCCCAAGGTCAAGCGGGACCCATAAGGTGGCACATGCTGGCAACTAAGACCCATAAGGTGGCACCCAACATCAACCAAGACCCATAGGGTGGCACCCAACATCAACCAAGACCCATAGAGTGACATGTGGGGGCACCCAAGACCCATAGGGTGGCACCCAATGTCAACCCGGACCCATAGGGGGACCCATGGTGGCACCCAAGACCCATAGCGTGACACCCAACATCAACCAAGACCCACAGGGTGGCATGTGGGGGCACCCAAGACCCATAGGGTGGCACCAAAGGTCAACCCGGACCCATAGGGTGACCCATGGTGGCACCCAAGACCCATAGGGTGGCACCCAACATCA
Source organism: Rissa tridactyla (assembly GCF_028500815.1). Lineage (NCBI taxonomy): Eukaryota > Metazoa > Chordata > Aves > Charadriiformes > Laridae > Rissa > Rissa tridactyla. The sequence continues at coordinate 160,803 of NC_071495.1, read as the reverse complement.
ACCAGGACCCATAGAGTGACATGTGGGGGCACCCAAGACCCATAGGGCGACACCCAAGGTCACCCAGGACCCATAGGGTGACCCATGGGGTGACCCATGGTGGCACCCAAGACCCATAGGGTGGCACCCAACATCAACCAGGACCCATAGAGTGACATGTGGGGGCACCCAAGACCCATAGGGCGACACCCAAGGTCACCCAGGACCCGTAGGGTGACACATAGCAGCACCCGAGCCCCATAGCGTGACCCACAGGGTGACCCACAAACCCTGGTGGGACCCATAGGAGCATCCACACCCCACAGGGTGCCCCATAGGCTGCCCCCCCCGCCCCATAACGTGCCCCACAGGCTGCCCCTTGCCCCATAGGTCGCCCACAGCCCCCTGCCCCATGGCCGAGACCTTGGACTCTCGGGGCCCAGGGCCAGACGGACTTTGGGACCCACGGAGGGAGGGAGGGAAAGGGTGGGGCCGCCCCTCCCCCGCTCTCTGAGGGGGGGGAGACACCCCAAAAAAGGGGGTCGGGGGGGGACCCCCCATATCCCCCCAAAAAGGGGACCCATAAATGGGAAACACCCCCAGGCCCCCCAAAAAGGGGACCCAGGTGCTGGGACCCCCCCCCAGATCCCCTCAGAAAAGGGACCCATAAACGGGGGCCCCCCCCCCGAAAAGGGACGCAGATAAGAGGGACCCCCCTAAATCCCCTCGGAAAAGGGACCCCATTTATAGTCCCCCCCCCGCCAAATCCCCTCAGAAAAGGGACCCAGGAGGCCGGGACGCCCCCAAATCCCCCCAAATAAGGGACCCAGGAGTGCGGGACCCCGCAAAAATGGACCGAGGGAGCCGGAACCCCCCCCAAATCCCCTCAGAAAAGGGACCCAAATGTGGGGACCCCCCCAGATCCCCTCAGAAAAGGAACCCATAAACGGGGGGCCCCCCAAAAAGGGACACAGATAAGAGGGACCTCCCTAAATCCCCTCGGAAAAGGGACCCAGAGGTGAGGACCCCCCCCCAATCCCCTCAGAAAAGGGACTCATTTACGGCCCCCCACCCCAAATCCCCTCAGAAAAGGGACCCACGAGCCCGGGACCCCCCCCAAATCCCCCCAAATAAGGGACCCAGGAAGTGCGGGACCCCGCAAAAATGGACCGAGGGAGCTGGAACCCCCCCCAAATCCCCTCAGAAAAGGGACCCAAATGTGGGGGACCCCCCCCAGATCCCCTCAGAAAAGGGACCCATAAACGGGGGCCCCCCCCAAAAAGGGACACAGATAAGAGGGACCTCCCTAAATCCCCTCGGAAAAGGGACCCAGAGGTGAGGACCCCCCCCAATCCCCTCAGAAAAGGGACTCATTTACGGCCCCCCCCCCAAATCCCCTCAGAAAAGGGACCCACGAGCCCGGGACCCCCCCAAATCCCCCCCAAATAAGGGACCCAGGAGTGCGGGACCCTGCAAAAATGGACCGAGGGAGCTGGAACCCCCCCAAATCCCCTCATAAAAAGGACCCAAATGTGAGGACCCCCCCCAAGCCCCCTCAGAAAAGGCGCCCCCATCGCACCTGCCCTCCATGGCCGCCCGCCGCCTTCTGCCGCGACCCGGCCCCTTCCGGCCCTTTATATCGAGCGGCGCCGGCGTGACGTCATGCGCAGCCCCCCACCTCGCGCCGCCCGGGCCTCTCCGCCAATCGGCTGCCCGTCGCCATGGAGACGCCGCCGCGCCCCCGCTCCAGCCCGCGGCGGGCCAATGGGAGGGCGCGGCGACACGGAGGCGGTCGCCTGGCAACGCGTCACGTGAGGGGAGGGCCCCAATGGGCAGCGCGCTGAATGGGGGGATCACGTGGGTGAGAGCGGGCCAATGGGAGAGCGCGGAGGGGAGGGCGGGGTCGCGTGGGGAGAGCGGGCCAATGGGAGAGGGCGGGGGGGGTAAGGAGGGGGTGGGGAGGGGTCACGTGAGGCGGGCAGGCCAATGGGCGGGCGAGGGGCGGGGCCGGGCGGTGTCATGGCGGACGGGGAGCGCTCGCCGCTGCTGCCGGCTGAGGCGGGGCCGGGCCCGGGCGCCGGGGGAGGCCCGGGGGGGGGTGAGTGGGGCGGGGCTTGGCGACAGGGGGCGGGGCTTGGGAGAGAGGGGCGGGGCCTAGGGGAGGCGGGGCGGGGCCTAGGAGGGGTGGGAGGGGCTGCGCAGGGCCACGGGAGGGGCTTATGGGCGAAGGGGCGGGGCTTGAAGGAGGGGCGGGGCTTGTGGGGGAAGGGGCGGGGCCTGGGGGCTCGGGCGGAGGGGCGGGGCTTGTGGGCGAAGGGGCGGGGCTTCGGGAAGGGGCGGGGCCTAGAAGGGGCGGGGGTCTCGGAAGGGGCGTGGCTTCTGGGGAAGGGGGCGGGGTTTATGGGGAAAGGGGGTGGGGCCTAGAGGAAGTGGGCGGGGTTAATGGGGGGGCGGGGCTTCATCGCTCACGCCTCCCCCCCCCCCCCCCCCCGTTGCAGGCGCAGCGGGGGCGGGCCCGGGGGCGGTGCTTCCGGGGGAGGCCCCGCCCCCTTACTCGCCATTGGGCAGCCCGGAGGGGGGGGCGGGGCCGGCGGTGACGTGCCGCGTCTGCCAGCGGCCAATCAGCGTGGAGGGGAAGACCCACCAGCACGTCGTCAAGTGCGGGGGCTGCGGGGAGGCCACGGTGAGGGGGCGGGGCCGGGGGGCGGTGGGAGGGGCTTGGGCGCAGGGGGCGTGGCTTCTGCAGCAGAGGGGCGGGGCTTGGAGGCGGTGGGAGGGGCTTGGGGGGGAGGGGGCAGGGCTTAAGGGGGGCCAAGAGGGTGGGGCTCAAAGGGGGAGGGGTCTGGAGGGGCGGGGTCTAAAGGGGGCGGGGCTTAAAGGGGGCGGGGCTCGAAGGGGGCGGGGCTTAGGGGGCCCGAATGGGAGGGGGTTTGGGGGTGGCTTAAAGGGGCGGGGCAGGGCCTGGAAGGGGCGGGGCTTGCGGGGGCGGGGCTTGCGGGGGGGCGGGGCCTCGGAGGGACAAGCCCCGCCCCCCCGGCACCCCCAGCCAATCCGCACGGCCCCCGGGGGGAAGAAGTACGTGCGCTGCCCCTGCAACTGCCTGCTGGTCTGCAAGGCCTCCTCCCAGCGCATCGCCTGCCCCCGGCCCTACTGGTCAGACTGGGAGGCACTGGGAGGGGGAGTGGGGGGACTGGGAGGGGGACTGGGAGGGACTGGGAGGCACTGGGAGGGACTGGGAGGGGGAATGGGGGGACTGGGAGGGACTGGGAGGGGATTTGGGGGGGACTGGGAGGGACTGGGAGGGGGAATGGGGGGACTGGGAGGGACTGGGAGGGGATTTGGGGGGACTGGGAGGGGGAGTGGGGGGACTGGGAGGGACTGGGATGGACTGGGAGGGGGAATGGGGGGACTGGGAGGGACTGGGAAGGGATCTGGGGGGACTGGGAGGGGATCTGAGGGGACTGGGAGGGACTGGGAGGCACTGGGAGGGACTGGGAGGGGATTTGGGGGGACTGGGAGGGACTGGGAGGGGGAATGGGGGCACTGGGAGGCACTGGGAGGGACTGGGAAGGGATCTGGGGGGACTGGGAGGGACTGGGAGGGGATCTGAGGGGACTGGGAGGCACTGGGAGGGACTGGGAGGGGATTTGGGGGGACTGGGAGGGGGAATGGGGGGACTGGGAGGCACTGGGAGGGACTGGGAGGGGATCTGGGGGGACTGGGAGGGGAACGGGCGTGGACTGGAGGGGCTGGGAGCAGAGCGGGAGGAAGAATGGGGATGCTGGGATATACTGGGAAGGACTGGGAGGGACTGGGAGGGGATGTGGGGGCGCTGGGGGGGGACTGGGAGGGAACTGGGATATACTGGGAAGGACTGGGAGGGACTGGGAGGGGATGTGGGGGCGCTGGGGGGGGACTGGGAGGGGCCGCTGGGGGGAGGGGGCCGCCCTGGGGCTTCCCAGTATGACCCAGTGCCCTCCCAGTAAGCGCATCATCAACCTGGGCCCGGTGCAGGGGGGGGCCCCCAGCCCCGACCCCCCCCCCGGCGGCGTCCGTGTGGCCTGTGGGCACTGCGGGGGGGCCCTTCCTGGTGAGCCCGCCCCACACGTGTGGGGCGCCACCCGCGGCCGGGGTCCTGACCCCCATGGCTGGGTTCCTGCCCCCCCATCTGTGGGTCCCAGCCCCATAGATGTTGGTCCCTACCCCCTATATCTCCATCCCCACCCCCATACACAACCCCCGCCCCCTGTGTGTGGGTCCTGACCCCTATATGTGTGTCCCAGCCCCATAGATATGGGTCCCCAGCCCCTGTGTCTGGGTCCCAGCCCCCCATGTATAGGTCCCGCCCACCATATGTGTATGCCTTGCCCTATATATGGGTCCCCGCCCCCTATATGTGGGTCCCCACCACCCATATGTGGGTCCCGGCCCCATAGATCTGCATCCCAGCCCCATAGCTGTGGGCGCCCCGCCCCTTCTACCTGCCTCCCACCCCCTATATATGGGCCCCACCCCCTATATGTGGGTCCCAGCCCTACAGATGTGGGTCCCACCCCTTCTATACCCCCCCCCGCCCCCGCCTGCGCCCCTGCGCGGGGGGGGGGCGTGTCCCCCAAATGGGCGTGTCCCCCCGCTGACCCCGCCCCTTCCGGCAGTGGGCGGAGCTGACGGACCGCGCCCTGGCCCGCTGCCCCCATTGCCGCAAGGTGTAAGTAATGCCCCCCCCCCCGCCCCCGCCGCGCCGCGGGCCCTTTAAGGGGGCGTGGCCACGGCCTCTGGCCACGCCCCGCACCCGACGCTTTGGCCCCGCCCCCCCCCCGCAGCTCCGCCATTGGCCGGCGGTTTCCGCGGCGACGCTGCCTCTGCTGCCTCCTGCTGGCGCTGCTGATTGGCGGAGCCGCCGCCGGGCTGGCGGTGAGGGGGCGGGGCTTACGGGGGGGCGGGGCCTCGAGGGGGCGGGGCTTAAAGGAGCCGGGTTCGGGGGGGGGGTTTCAAGGGGCAGAAGGGGCGGGGCTTAAAGGGGGGTAGGAGCCAGCACGGGGGCGGGGCTTCGAGGGGGTGTGGCCTCGAGGGGGGCTGGGCTGAAAGGGGGAGGGGCCTAAACGGGGGCGGGTCCGAAGGGGCCAATGGGGGGCGGGGGTTAAAGGGGGCGGGGCCTCCGGGGGGCGCCGAAGGGGCGGGGCTTAAGGGGAGGGAGGGGGGGAGGGGGCGGGGCCGAAGGGGGGGAGGAACCAACGGGGGCCACCGAGGGGGCGGGGCTTCGAGGGGGCGGGGCTTAAAGGGGGGGTAGGAGGCGACGGGGGCGGGGCTCAAAGGGGCGGGGCTGAAAGGGGGCGGGGCTTGGCGGGCCTGACCCCGCCCCCCCCCGCTCCCCCCCGCCCTCCGACAGGTGGGGACGTGGGGCGTGGCCCGGGGGGGCGGGGCGCTGTGGGCGGGGGGGGCGGTGCTGGGGGCGGGGGCGGGGGCGTGTCTGCTGCGAGCGGCCTATTGGGGCTGCCTGCGCGTCAGCCTGCCCCTCCCCCACCGGCCGTGACGCCCCGCCCCCGAGGGACCACGCCCCCGCGGGACCACGCCCCCGAGGGACCACGCCCCCGAGGGACCACGCCCCCGCGGGACCACGCCCCGGCACGCCCGGCGGGGATTGGACGGGACGAGGTCACGGGACGGACGCCGCGCGGCAGGGGGGGGGGCGGCGGCCATCTTGCTCCCCCTCCTCCCAGCATGCCCCTCCCCCCCCAGCATGCCCCGCCCCCCTGTACATAGGCCCCGCCCCCTCCCCTGTACAGACCCCTCTATTTAAGGAACGGCCCCGCCCCCCCCCCCCCCCCAAAACGAGGCTGTAAATAAAGCCCTGGACGCCCGGGTCCCCTCTGCCCCATAGATGGGGGTCTCAGCCCCATAGAGGGGGGTCCCAGACCCATAGAGGGGGGTCCCCCGGGCACCTGGGTCCCCTCTGCCCCATAGAGGGGGGTCCCAGCCCCATAGAGGGGGGGTCCCAGACACATAGATGGGGGTCTCAGCCCCATAGAGGGTGTCCCCGGGGCACCTGGGTCCCCTCGGCCCCATAGAGGGCGGTCTCAGCCCCATAGAGGGGGGTCCCAGACCCATAGAGGGGGGGTCCCCTGGGCACCTGGGTCCCCTCTGCCCCATAGAGGGGGGTCTCAGCCCCATAGATGTGGGTCCCCGGGGCACCTGGGTCCCCTCTGCCCCATAGATGGGGGTCCCAGCCCCATAGAGGGGGGTCCCAGACACATAGATGGGGGTCTCAGCCCCATAGAGGGTGTCCCCGGGGCACCTGGGTCCCCTCGGCCCCATAGAGGGCGGTCTCAGCCCCATAGAGGGGGGTCCCAGACCCATAGAGGGGGGTCCCCCGGGCACCTGGGTCCCCTCTGCCCCATAGAGGGGGGTCCCAGCCCCATAGAGGGGGGTCCTCTGGGCACCTGGGTCCCCTCTGCCCCATAGAGGGGGGTCCTGCCCCATAGAGGGGGGTCCCAGACCCATAGAGGGGGGTCCTCTGGGCACCTGGGTCCCCTCTGCCCCATAGAGGGGGGTCCTGCCCCATAGATGTGGGTCCCTGGGGCACCTGGGTCCCCTCTGCCCCATAGATGGGGGTCTCAGCCCCATAGAGGGGGGTCCCAGACCCATAGAGGGGGTCCCCCGGGCACCTGGGTCCCCTCTGCCCCATAGATGGGGGTCTCCGCCCCATAGAGGGGGGTCTCAGACCCATAGAGGGGGTCCCAGACCCATAGATGGGGGTCTCAGCCCCATAGAGGGGGGTCCCAGACACATAGATGGGGGTCTCAGCCCCATAGAGGGGGTCCCCCGGGCACCTGGGTCCCCTCTGCCCCATAGATGGGGGTCTCAGCCCCATAGAGGGGGTCCCCCGGGCACCTGGGTCCCCTCTGCCCCATAGATGTGGGTCCTGCCCCATAGATGTGGGTCCGCCCGGACGCCTGGGTCAACAACAGCCTTTATTGCCCCCTCTGTGGGGGGGGGGTGGGGTGTAAAAATATATGGGGCGGGAAAAGGGGGGGGGGGATCCCTGAGGGTTTTCCGGGCCCTATGGGGGGCGGGGCTATGGGGGGCGGGGCCCTATAGGCGCTATAGGGCGGGAGGGATCGCTGAAATCTATGGGGCTGAGGGGGGCATCCGTACAGTGATCTATAGGGGTCAGGGGCGTCTATGGGGCTGGGGGGGGGGGGGGAGACCTATAGAAGGCCAGGGCGGGTACAGGGGTGTGGGGCGCCCCATAGATTCCATGGGGCGGGAGGAATCGAGGCCTATGGGGCTGGGGGGGGGGATCTATAGGGCTCGCGTCGGGTCTATGGGGCTCAGTGGGGTCTATGGGGCGGGGGGGGGGCACCTATAGGAGGTCTATGGGGCGGCGCGTAGCGGTCGGCGGCACCGCGATGACGTCACGCGGAGCGTGATGACATCATCAAACCCCGATTTTGGGGCATTTTGAGCAAATCTGTGGCCAAGCAGAGGCCGATGGGCCCCCAAACCACCATATCAAGCCCTGATGACATCATCAAGCGCCAATTTTGGGGCATTTTGGGGCAGATTTATGGCCAAGTAGAGGTTGGTGAGACCATCGTGACCTTGTGTTGCACCATGATGACCTCATCAAGCGCCAATTTTGGGGCCTTTAGAGCAAATCTGTGGCCAAGTAAAGGTTGATGGGCCCCCAGGCCACCATATTAAGCCACGGTGACCTCATCAACCCCCAATTTTGGGGCCTTCGGGGCAAATTTATGGCTAACTAGAGGTTGATAGGCCACCAAGCCGCCATATTAAGTCATGATGACCTCATCAAGCGCCAATTTTGGGGCCTTTAGAGCAAATCTGTGGCCAAGTAAAGGTTGATGGGCCACCAAGCCGCCATATTAAGTCACGATGACCTCATCAAGCGCCAATTTTGGGGCCTTCGGGGCAAATTTATGGCCAACTAGATGTTGACAGGCCCCCAGGCCGCCACATCAAGCCACGATGACCTCATCAAGCGCCAATTTTGGGGCCTTTGGGGCAAATCTGTGGCCAAGTAAAGGTTGATGGGCCACCAAGCCGCCACATCAAGCCACGATGACCTCATCAAGCGCCAATTTTGGGGCCTTTGGGGCAAATTTATGGCCAACTAGATGTTGACAGGCCACCAAGCCGCCATATTAAGTCATGATGACCTCATCAAGCGCCAATTTTGGGGCCTTTAGAGCAAATCTGTGGCCAAGTAAAGGTTGATGGGCCACCAAGCCGCCATATTAAGTCACGATGACCTCATCAAGCGCCAATTTTGGGGCCTTTGGGGCAAATTTATGGCCAACTAGAGGTTGATAGACCACCAAGCCGCCATATTAAGTCATGATGACCTCATCAAGCGCAAATTTTGGGGCCTTCGGGGCAAATTTATGGCCAACTAGAGGTTGATAGGCCACCAAGCCGCCACATTAAGCCACGATGACCTCATCAAGCGCCAATTTTGGGGCCTTTGGGGCAAATTTATGGCCAACTAGAGGTTGATAGGCCACCAAGCCGCCACATTAAGCCATGATGACATCATCAGACCCTAATTGTGGGGCATTTGGGGCGGATTTATGGGGGGCGCGGGCGGCTAGAGGGCGAGCAGCAGGGTGATGGGGCAGTGGTCGCTGCCCAGGACGCGGGAGCGGATCTTGCTGTCGCAGAGGGCGGGCGCCAGGCGGCGCGAGAGCACGAAGTAGTCCAGGCGCCAGCCCACGTTGCGCTGCCGCGCGCCCCCCAGGTAGGTCCAGAAGGTGTAGGCGTGGGGCAGCGCCGGGTAGAGGTGGCGGAAGGAGTCCAGGAAGCCGGCCTCCAGCAGCGCCCCGAAGCCCTCCCGCTCCTCCGCCGTGAAGCCGGCCGAGCGCCGGTTGGCCCGGGGGTGCCGCAGGTCCAGCTCCTGGTGGGCCACGTTGAGGTCGCCGCAGAGGGCCACGGGCTTGCGGGCGTCCAGGCGGGCCAGGTAGCCCCGGAAGGCCGCGTCCCACCGGCGGCGGTAGTCCAAGCGCACCAGGCCCCGGCCGGAATTGGGAACGTAGGCGGCCACCACGTAGAGGGCGGGGAACTCGGCCGTCACCACCCGGCCCTCGCGGTCGTGCTCCTCCTCACCTGCGGCGGGAGGGCGGGGAGAGGGTCACCGGGAGCCACCGGGGGGCAACTGGGAGCCACCGGGGGTGACTGGAGGCAACCGGGAAGCAATTGGAGCCAAGTGAAGGGCAACCGGGGGCAACTGGGGGCAACCGGGGAGCAACGGAGGCCAACTGGGGCAACTGGGAGGCAACTGGAGGCAACTGGAGTCAAGTGCGAAACAACTGGGGTCAACTGAAGGGCAACTGGGGGCAACTGGGGGCAACTGGGGTCAACCGGGGGCAACTGGGGGCAACTGGGAAGCAATGGGAAGCAACCGGGGTCAACTAGGGTCAACTGGGGAGCAATGGAGGCCAACTGGGAGGCAACTGGAGTCAACTGGAGGCAACTGGAGTCAAGTGGGAAACAACTGGGGTCAACTGAAGGGCAACTGGGGCCAACCGGGGGCAACTGAAGGGCAGCTGGGGTCAACTGGGGGCAACTGGGGGCCAACGGGGGGCAACTGGGGTCAACTGGGGGGCACCTGGGAGCATCTGGGAGCAACTGGGAGGCAACTGGGGGCAACTGGGGCCAACCGGGGGCAACTGGGGAGCAATAGAGGCCAACTGGGGCAACTGGGAGGCAACTGGAGGCAACTGGAGTCAAGTGGGAAACAACTGGGGTCAACTGAAGGGCAACTGGGGGCAACTGGGGTCAACCGGGGGCAACTGGGGTCAACTGGGAAGCAATGGGAGGCAACCGGGGGCAACTAGGGTCAACTGGGGAGCAATGGAGGCCAACTGGGAGGCAACTGGAGTCAACTGGGGGCAATTAGAGTCAACTGGAGGCAACTGGGAGGCAACTGGGGGCAACTGGGGGCAGCTGGGGAGCAATGGGGGCCAACTGGGGCAACTGGGAGGCAACTGGGGGCAACTCAAGTCAAGTGGAGTCAAGTGGGAAGCAACTGGAGTCAACTGGGAGGCAACTGGGAGGCAACTGGGAGCAACTGGGGAGCAATGGAGGCCAACTGGGGCAACTGGGTGGCAACTGGGGGCAATTAGAGGCAACTGGAATCAACTGGAGTCAACTGGGAAGCAACTGGAGTCACCCGAAGGGCAACCGCGGTCAACCAGGGGCAACTGGGAGCAACTGGGGGCAACTGGGGGCAACTGGGGGCAACTGGGGGTCCAGGAAAGGACTTGGGGGTCCCGGGGCGTGGACTTACATGTCCCAGGAAGGACTTATGGGTCCCAGGGGGTGACTCGGGGGACCCGGGGGGGTGGATCTATGGGTCCTGGGGGGCACTTATGGGTCCCGGGGGGCGCCCGTGGGTCCCCAGAGTGGATTTTGGGGCCATTTCAGTGGATTTCTGGGCTCGTTCCTGAAGGTTCGAGGTCCTTCAAGGCGGGTTTGGAAGCCCGAGGGCTCACTTAGGGGTCCCAGGGGGTGGATCTATGGGTCCCGGGAGGTACTTATGGGTCTCGGGAGGCACTTACGGGCCCCAGGATGTACTTATGGGTCCTAATCGTGGATTTTTGGGCTCGTTCCTGAAGGTTCGAGGTCCTTCAAGGGGAATTGGAGGGCGGAGGGCTCACTTGGGGGTCCCAGGGGGTGGATCTATGGGTCCCGGGATGTACTTATGGGTCTCACCGATGCCGTAGGTGACGCTGAGGGGCTCGTGGCGGGCCAGCAGCCCCACGCCGCTGTAGCCGGGGCGACCTTCGGGGCTGGCCCAGAACTGGTGGGGCAGCCCCGGGAGGGCCCGGACCTCGGGGGGCACGGCCGGCCCCACACATTTGGTCTCCTGCAGGCACAGGACGTCGGGGGCCTCCTCCTGGACCCACTGCGGGGGGGCAGAGAGACAGCCTGGATCCCCCCCGCCCCACAGATGGGGGGCCGGATGCATAGATGTGGGTCCCCCCCCCCATAGATGTGGCTCCCAGCCCCATAGATGCGGGTCCCCCTGGACTCCCGTCCCCCCGCCCCACAGATATGGCTCCCAGCCCCACAGATATGGGTCCCACCCCCAAAGATGTGGCTCCCAATCCCATAGATGTGGCTCCCACCCCATAGACGTGGGTCCCCCAGACCCCTGTGTCCCTCTGCCCCACAGACATGGCTCCCAGCCCCACAGACGTGGCTCCCAGCCCCATAGATGTGGCTCCCACCCCATAGACGTGGGTCCCCCAGACCCCTGTGTCCCTCTGCCCCACAGACATGGCTCCCAGCCCCACAGACGTGGCTCCCAGCCCCATAGATGTGGCTCCCACCCCATAGACGTGGGTCCCCCAGCCCCCTGTGTCCCTCTGCCCCACAGACGTGGCTCCCAGCCCCACAGATGTGGCTCCCAGCCCCACAGATATGGGTCCCAGCCCCATAGATATGCCACCCGACCCTGTTAATTGGCCTCCCAGCCCCATAGATGTGGCTCCCACCCCATAGACGTGGGTCCCCCAGACCCCTGTGTCCCTCTGCCCCACAGACGTGGCTCCCAGCCCCACAGATGTGGCTCCCAGCCCCACAGATATGGGTCCCAGCCCCATAGATATGCCACCCGACCCCGTTAATTAGCCTCCCAACCCCATAGATGTGGCTCCCACCCCATAGACGTGGGTCCCCCAGCCCCCTGTGTCCCTCTGCCCCACAGACGTGGCTCCCAGCCCCACAGATGTGGCTCCCAGCCCCATAGATGTGGCTCCCACCCCATAGACGTGGGTCCCCCAGACCCCTGTGTCCCTCTGCCCCACAGACATGGCTCCCAGCCCCACAGATGTGGCTCCCAGCCCCACAGATATGGCTCCCAGCCCCATAGATGTGGCTCCCACCCCATAGACATGGGTCCCCCAGACCCCTGTGTCCCTCTGCCCCACAGACGTGGCTCCCAGCCCCACAGACATGGCTCCCAGCCCCACAGATATGGGTCCCAGCCCCACAGACATGTCCCCTGACCCTGTTAATTAGCCTCCCAACCCCATAGATATGGCTCCCACCCCATAGATGTGGGTCCCCCAGCCCCCTGTGTCCCTCTGCCCCACAGATGTGGCTCCCAGCCCCACAGACGTGGCTCCCAGCCCCACAGATATGGCTCCCAGCCCCACAGACGTGGCTCCCAGCCCCACAGATCCGCCTCCCGAGCCCGTGGACGCGCCCCCCGGCCCCACAGACGCGCCCCCCACCCCACAGACGCGGCTCCCCCGCAGCCCCCCGGCCGTGGGTCCCGGCCCCACAGGCGCGGCTCACCTGCAGCCCCCCCTTGCGCACCCAGGCCCGCAGCCCGTCCACGTTCCAGGACGTCACCTTGAGGGTGAAGCGCTGCCCCCCCGGCGCCGCCTCCCGCGTGGGGGGGTCCTCGTACTGCCCCTCCCCCGCCACGCCGCGCTTCGCCGGGCCCCCGCCTGCGGAGAGGGGCGCTGGGGGCACTGGGGGCACTGGGGGGGACTGGGAGGGGACTGGGGGGACTGGGAGGGACTGGGAGGGGACTGGGATATACCGGGGGGGACTGGGAGGGACTGGGGGGGACTGGGAGGGGACTGGGAGGGGCTGGGAGAGCGCTGGGAGAGCACTGGGAGGGACTGGGGGGGACTGGGAGGGGACTGGGGGGGACTGGGAGGGGCTGGGAGGGACTGGGAGGGAACTGGGAGGGAACTGGGATATACTGGGGGGGACTGGGGGGGACTGGGGGCACTGGGAGGGACTGGGAGGGGACTGGGAGGGGATTTGGGGGCACTGGGAGGGGACTGGGAGAGACTGGGAGGGACTGGGAGGGGATTTGGGGGCACTGGGAGGGATTGGGATATACTGGGGGGGACTGGGAGGGGACTGGGAGGGACTGGGAGGGACTGGGAGGGGACTTGGGGGCACTGGGAGGGACTGGGGGGGACTGGGGGGGACTGGGGGCACTGGGGGGGACTGGGAGGGGATTTGGGGGCACTGGGAGGGACTGGGGGGGACTGGGGGGACTGGGAGGGACTGGGGGGGGGACTGGGAGGGGATTTGGGGGCACTGGGGGGGACTGGGGGCACTGGGGGGGACTGGGAGGGGATTTGGGGGCACTGGGAGGGGACTGGGGGGACTGGGAGGGGACTGGGATAGACTGGGGGGGACTGGGAGGGGACTGGGAGGGACTGAGAGGGCACTGGGAGGGACTGGGAGGGGACTGGGATATACCCGGGGGGACTGGGAGGGGACTGGGATATACTGGGGGGACTGGGAGGGGATGTGGGGGCACTGGGAGGGGATTGGGGGGGACTGGGGGGCACTGGGAGGGACTGGGAGGGGATTTGGGGGCCCTGGGGGGGCTGGGATATACTGGGAGGGACTGGGAGGGAACTGGGAGGGAACGGGGAGGGACTGGGATATACTGGGGGGGACTGGGAGGGGATTTGGGGGCACTGGGAGGGAACTGGGAGGGACTGGGATATACTGGGGGGGACTGGGAGGGGATTTGGGGCCACTGGGCTGTACTGGAAGGGACTGCGATATACTGGGAGGTAACTGGGATATACTGGGAGGGACTGGGAGGCGCTGGGGTTCTGTACTGGGTTATACTGGACTATGACCACATAACGCTGGTCTATACTGGTCCATACGGGTCTGTACTGGACTACGTCACTTTATATGGGCCTATACTGGTCTATACTGGTCTGTACTGGTCTGTACTGCCCTATGTTGGTCTACGCTGGTTTATACTGGTCTGTACTGGTCTATGTTAGTTTATATGGGCCTATACTGGTCTATACTGGTCTATACTGGGCTGTAGTGGTCTATGCTGCTCTATACTGGTCTGTGTTAGTCTATACTACCCTGTACTGCTCTATACTGGTCCACACTGGTCCATACTGGTCCATACTGGTCCGTACTGATCCGTACTGGTCCGTACTGGTCCGTACTGGTCTATGCTGCTTGATTTAGTGTGTTATACTGGCCCATAGTGACTTATATTGGTTTATACACTGGTCTGTACTGGTCTGCATGAGTCTATACTGGTCTGTACTGGTCCATACTGGTCCATACTGGTTTATACTGGTGTATACTGGTCCATACTGGTCTAAACTGCTTAATTTACTGGGTTATACTGGTCTATACTAATTTATATTGGTTTATATGCTGTCTGACACTGGTCTGTACTGGGCCATACTGGTCCATACTGGTCTGTACTGGTCTATACTGGTCCATACTGGTGTGTATTGGTCTATACTGGTCCATACTGGCCTATACTGCCTCATTTAGTGGGTTATACTGGTCTACACTGACCTATGTTGGCTTATATACTGGTCTGTACTGGTCTGTACTGGTCCGTACTGGTCTGTACCGGTCTGTACTAGTCTGTACCGGTCTATAGTGGGCTGTACCGGTCTATACTGGTCCGTACTGGTCCGTACTGGCCACTCACCCGTCTCCTCCCCGCCATCGCCCTCGGCCGCCTCCTTCTTGCTGCGCTTCGGCATCGCCCACAGGCCACGCCCCCTGCGGAGCAAACCACGCCCCCCCGAGCTCAAACCACGCCCCCTGCGGAGCAAACCACGCCCCCGCGGGTCAAACCACGCCCCCTGCAGAGCAAACCACGCCCCCCCGAGCTCAGGCCACGCCCCCTCCGAGCTCAAACCACGCCCTCCTGCGGAGCAAACCACGCCCCCTCCGAGCTCAGGCCACGCCCCCTCCGAGCTCAGGCCACGCCCACTCCGGGGCTAAAACCACGCCCCCCACGGGTCAAACCACGCCCCCTCCGAGATCAGGCCACGCCCACTCGGGGGGGGGCTAAAACCACGCCCCCTCCGAGCTCAGGCCCCGCCCCCGCGGCCCCGGCCCCGCCCCCTCCGCCGCCCGCAGCCAGTCAGCGCCTCGCTTTCCCCAACCGCCCCCCCCCCCCCCCCTCCCCAGGCTCCGTCCCGCCCCTGCGCCGCCGCTCGGCCAATCAGGGGGCGCCGCGCGGTTTGAACCGGCCAATCGGCGCCCGCCGGGGCCCAAACCGGAGCCAATCGGCGCCCGCCGGGGCTCAAACCGGGGCCAATCCGCGCCCGCCGGGGCCCGAACCGGAGGCTACAGCGCCCGCCGCTCCCCCTCCCCCTCCCCCGCCGCGAATCCGCCCCCCCCACCCCCCCTCACGCGGCAGCCAATCAGCGCCCGCCCCCGCGGCTTTGTCCCGGCCCCCCCCCCCCTCCCCGCCGTCCCCTCCCGCAGCCAATCAGCGCCCGCCCGTACCTTTAGCCCCGCCCAACCGGCTCTTCCCGGGGCCAACCAGCGGCGGCGGCGGCGGCGGCGCGCGCCCGAGCGGCTCCTCGTGCGGCGGCGGGGGGCGGAAGCGGAAGCGGCGCCGCGTCACGTGACGGCGTGGGGGGTGGGAAGGCGGCGCTGAGGGGGGAAGCGGCGTCACTTCCGGGCGGGAAGTGACGCGCTGGGGGCGCGCGGCGCGCGGCGGGAGAGGGAAGGAGCGGGAGAAGAGCGGGCGGTGACGTCAGGGCGCGACGTGAGGGCGACGGGAGCGCTGTGACGTCATGCCGACGGTGCTGGGGCTGGAGGGCTCCGCCAATAAGGTGGGGGCGGGGGTGGTGCGCGATGGCGTCATCCTCAGCAACCGCCGCGCCACCTACGTCACGCCGCCCGGGACCGGTGAGGCCGCTGACGTCACTACCGACCCTCCCCGCGCGGCTCCTTCTCCCCCCCCTTTCCCTCCCCCCCGGGGGTGACGTCACTCCCGGCCTAGAGACACCCCCCGTGACGTCACTCCTCCTTCCCGCCCCCCGACGTCACTCCCCCCGCGCCCTGCCCACAGTGACGTCACCCCGACATCACTCCTCCTCCCCCCCCCCGTGATGCCACCCCCCCTCCTATGACGTCACCTCCCCCGGGATCCCGATCCACCCCCCCGTGATGTCACCGGTCTCCCGTGGCCTCCTCCCCTCCCGTGACGTCACAGCCCCGTCCAACCCCCCCGTGACGTCACAGCCCCTCCCCGTGATGCCACGCCCCCTCCCATGACATCATTCCCCCCAGTCCCTCCTATGACGTCATCCCGCCCCCCCCCCGTGATGTCAGCACCCCCCCTGGCCCACCCCATGACATCACAGCCCCTCCCCCTGTGACGCCCCCCCCCTCCTATGACATCATCCCGCCCCCTGTGACGTCACCACTGCCCCCGACCCCCCCGTGACGTCACCCCCTCCTATGACATCACTCCCACCCCCGTGACGTCACCACTCCCCCCACCCCATGACATCACAGCCCCTCGCCCTGTGACGTCCCCCCGCTCCTATGACATCACTCCCGCCCCCGTGACGTCACCCCCCGTGACCCCGCCCCCCGTGTGACGTCACCCCCCAGGCTTCGCCCCCGGCCCCACGGCGCGGCACCACCGGGGGGCGGTGCTGGGGCTGGTGGGCGGGGCCCTGGCCGACGCCCGGCTCCGCCCCCGCGACATCGACGCCGTCGCCTTCACACGAGGTGGGCGGGCGGGGGCGGGCCCTCATTTGCATCTCATTTGCATGCCCTGGGACGGGGGGGGGGGGGTGGGAGCCCCCGGGAGGCGCCTGGGTCGCGTGTCCGTGGCGTGTCCTTGGCGTGTGCGACCCCAGACCCACATGGGGGACCCCCGTCGGCCCCTCCCCCGCCCCATGGGGCCTTACCGTGTCCTTGGCGTGTCCTTGGCATGTCGGTGGCGTGTCCGTGGGGTGTTGGTGGCATGTCCTTGGCGTGTCCTTGGCGTGTTGGTCCCACCCATGGGCCCCGGGGCGGTGGGTGGGTGGGTGTGGGGGGGGGATGGGGGGGTGTGTGTGTTCCCGCGTGTCCTTGGCGTGTCCTTGGCGTGTTGGTGGCGTGTCCTTGGCGTGTCGGTGGCGTGTCGGTGGCGTGTGGGTGGTGTGTCCTTGGCGTGTGGGTGGCGTGTTGGTGCCACCCGCGGGCCGTGGGGCGGTGGGTGGGTGGGTGTGGGGGGGTATGGGGGGGTTGTGTGTTCCCGCGTGTCCATGGCATGTCCTTGGCGTGTCCATGGCGTGTCCTTGGCATGTCCTTGGCGTGTCCTTGGCGTGTCCTTGGCGTGTTGGTCCCACCTGCGGGGCGGTGGGTGGGTGGGTGTGTGGGGGGGATGGGGGGTTGCGTGTTCCCGCGTGTGGGTGGCGTGTGGGTGCGTGTGGGTGGCGTGCGGTCAGCGCGTGTGGCCGGCGCAGGGCCGGGGATGGGGGCCCCGCTGGCGGTGGTGGCCGCGGTGGCCCGGACGCTGGCCCAGCTGTGGGGCCGCCCCCTGCTGGGGGTCAACCACTGCCTGGGGCACATCGAGATGGGGCGGCTGCTGGCCCGCGCCCCCGACCCCCTCGTGCTCTACGTCAGCGGCGGCAACACCCAGGTGACCGCGCGGGGGGCGCAGGGCGGGGACGTGACATCACGGGGTGACGCGGGACGGCGCGGGGGGGGCGCGGGGCGGGGAGGTGATGTCACGGGGTGACACAGGATGGCACGGGGGGGGCGCGGGGCGGGGATGTGATGTCACAGGGTGACACGTGACGGCGCGGGGGGGCGCGGGGTGGGGATGTGATGTCACAGGGTGACACGGGATGGCACAGGGGGGCGCGGAGCGGGGACGTGACGTCATGGGGTGACGCGGGACGGCGCGGGGGGGGCACGGGGTGGGGATGTGACGTCATGGGGTGACACGTGATGGCACGGGGGGGCGCGGGGCGGGGGACGTGACGTCACAGGGTGACACGGGATGGGACGGGGGGGCACATGTTGGGGATGCGACGTCACAGGGTGACACGGGGTGGCACATGTTGGGGATGTGACGTCACGGGGTGACGCGTGACATCACGGGATGAGACATGTTGGAGGATGTGACGCCATAGGGTGACGCGTGACGTCACGGGATGGCACAGGGCAGGGATGTGACGTCATGGGGTGACACGTGACGTCAGGGGGTGACACGTGTCGGGGATGTGACGTCACGGGGTGACACGTGATGCCACGGGAAGGCGCGTGTGGGGGATGCAATGTCACGGGACGGCACGGGGAGGGGATGTGACGTCACGGGGTGACGCGGGGGGGCGGGGGGGGTGACGTCACGTCCCACGGGGGGGTGACGCCGTGCCGTGGCGCGTGCCCCGCCCAGGTGCTGGCGTTCTGCCGGGGCCGGTACCGCATCCTGGGGGAGACCCTCGACCTGGCCCTGGGCAACTGCCTCGACCGCCTGGCCCGGCTGCTCCAGGTGCCCCACGGCGCGCCCGGGGGGGCCGGACCCACGGGGGGGGGGGCCCGGACCCACAGAGGGGGGGCCCGGACCCATAGAGGGGGGGCCCGGACCCATGGAGGGGGCTCCCGGACCCGTGGGCGTCAGTCCCTGCCCCATAGAGGGGGGTCCCAGCCCCATAGATGTGGTTCCTGCTCCATAGATGGGGGTCCCAGACCCATAGGTGTGGGTCCCAGCCCCATAGATGTGGGTCCTTCCCCATAGATGTGGGTCCCCCGCCCACCTGGGTCCCCCCTGCCCCATAGATGTGGGTCCCAGCCCCATAGATGGGGGTCCCCCGGGCACCTGGGTCCCCCCTGCCCCATAGATTGGGGTCCCAGCCCCATAGATGTGGGTCTCCCGCACGCCTGGGTCCCCCCCTGCCCCATAGATGTGGGTCCCAGCCCCATAGATGTGGGTCTCCCGGGCACCTGGGTCCCCCCTGCCCCATAGATGTGGGTCCCAGCCCCATAGATGTGGGTCCCCCGGGCACCTGGGTCCCCCCTGCCCCATAGATGTGGGTCCCAGCCCCATAGATGTGGGTCTCCCTGGCATCTGGGTCCCCCCTGCCCCATAGATGTGGGTCCCAGCCCCATAGATGTGGGTCTCCCGGGCACCTGGGCGCCCCCTGCCCCATAGACATGGGTCCCAGTCCCATAGATGCGGGTCTCCCTGGCATCTGGGTCCCCCCTGCCCCATAGACGTGGGTCCCAGTCCCATAGATGCGGGTCGCAGCCCCATAGACGTGGGTCCTTCCCCATGGATGTGGGTCCCCCGGGCACCTGGGCCCCCCCTGCCCCATAGATGTGGGTCCTTCCCCATAGATGTGGGTCCCCCGGGCACCTGGGCCCCCCCTGCCCCATAGATGTGGGTCCCAGCCCCATGGATGTGGTTCCTGCCCCATAGATGTGGGTCCCAGCCCCATAGATGCGGGTCCCAGCCCCATAGATGTGGGTCCCCCGGGCACCAGGGCCCCCCCTGCCCCATAGACGTGGGTCCAGCCCCACGGAGGTGGGTCCCCTCTAACCCCCGTCTGCCCCCGCAGATCCCCAACGACCCCAGTCCCGGCTACAACATCGAGCAGCTGGCCAAGGGGTGAGCGGGGGGGGTTGGTAGCCACGAGGCCCAGGTTGGGAGCCACGGACCCTTAGCAGCCCCCGACCCCCTTTAGTAGCCCCAAACCCCCCTTTAGTAGCCCCAAACCCCCCTTTAGTAGCCCCAAACCCCCCCTTTAGCAGCCCCCAACCCCATTTAGTAGCCCCAAACCCCCCCTTTAGTAGCCCCAAACCCCCCTTAGCAGCCCCCAACCCCATTTAGTAGCCCCAACCCCCCCTTTAGTAGCCCCAAACCCCCTTTCAGTAGCCCCCACCCCCCTTAGTAGCCCCAAACCCCCCTTTAGTAGCCCCAAACCCCCCTTAGCAGCCCCCAACCCCATTTAGTAGCCCCAAACCCCCCTTTAGTAGCCCCAAACCCCCTTAGTAGCCCCAAACCCCCCTTTAGTAGCCCGAAAGCCCCTTAGTGGCCCCCAAAACCCCTTGTAGTAGCCACCAAATCTCCCTTTAATAGCCCTCAAACCCTCTTTTAGTAGTCCAAATCCTCCTTTGGTAGCCCCAAACCCCCTTCAGTAGCCCCGAACCCCTTTTATTAGCCCCAAACCCCCCTCTAGTAGCCCCAAACCCCCCTTTCAGTAGCCCAAAACTCCTTTTAGTAGCCCAAAAACCCTTTTAGTAGCCCCGACGTCCCCTTCAGTAGCCCCAACCCCCCCTTCAGTAGCCCGAAAACCCTTTTAGTAGCCCCGACGCCCCCTTCAGTAGCCCCAACCCCCTTCGCTAGCCCCCCCGCCAGCCCCCCTCACTAGCCCCCTTGGTGGCCGCAGGGGCCAGCGGCTGGTGGACCTGCCCTACGTGGTCAAGGGGATGGACGTCTCCTTCTCCGGGCTCCTCTCCCACCTCCAGGTAGCCCAGGAGGGGCCCCAGGTAGCCCAAAAAGGGGGGGGGGGGGCACCCAGGCCTCCGGGGCTCACCCCCCCCCCCCCCTTTAGGCTATCACCCCCAAGCTTTTGGCTAGCGGAGAGGCCACCCGCGAGGACCTCTGCTTCTCCCTCCAGGTGGGCTAGTGAAAGGGCGAGGGGGGCTAGCGAAAGGGGGGGGGGGGGGGGGCGACTGGAGGGGTTGGGGGCTACTAAAGGGGGGTTTGGGGCTACTGAAGGGTGGTTTCGGGCTACTAAAGGGGGGGTTGGGGCTACTAAAGGGGGGTTTCGGGCTACAAAAGGGATTTGGGGGCTACTGAAGGGGCTTGGGGGCTATTAAAGGAGGGTTTGGGGGCTCTTAAAGGGGGTTTTGGGGCTACTAAAGGGATTTTGGGGCTACTAAAGAGCTTTGGGGGTTATTAAAGGGTTTGGGGCTACTAAAGGGGGGGTTGGGGCTATTAAAGGGAGGTTTTGGGGCTACTAAAGGGGGGTTTGGGGCTACTAAAGTGGTTTTGGGGCTACTAAAGTGGTTTTGGGGTTACTAAAGGGTGGGTTGGTGCTATTAAAGGGGGGTTTGGGGGCTACTAAAGGTGGGTTTGGGGCTACTGAAAGGGGGTTTGGGGCTACTAAAGGGGGGTTTGGGGCTACTAAAGGGCTTTGGGGGCTACTAAAATGGGGTTTGGGGCTCCTAAAGGGATTTTGGGGCTACTAAAGTGGTTTTGGGGCTACTAAAGGGGGGTTTGGGGCTACTAAAGTGGTTTGGGGGCTATTAAAGGGGTTTGAGAGCTATTAAAGGCGGGTTTGGGGCTCTTAAAGGGGGGTTTGGGGGCTACTAAAGGGATTTTGGGACTACTAAAGTGGGTTTGGGGCTAGTAAAGGGGGTTTTGGGGCTACTAAAGGGGCGTTGGGGGCTACTAAAGGGGTTTGGGGGCTACTGAAGGGTGGTTTGGGGCTACTAAAGGGGTTTGGGGGCTACTAAAGGGGGGGTTTGGGGCTACTAAAGGGAGTTTGGGGCTACTAAAGGGGGGTTGGGGGCTACTGAAGGGTGGTTTTAGGCTACTAAAGGGGTTTGGGGGCTACTGAAGGGGGGGTTTGGGGCTACTAAAGGGGTTTGGGGCTACTAAAGGGGGGTTGGGGGCTACTGAAGGGTGGTTTCAGGCTACTAAAGGGGTTTGGGGGCTACTGAAGGGGGGGTTTGGGGCTACTAAACGGGGAGTTGGGGCTATTAAAGGGTGGTTTTGGGCTACTAAAGGGATTTGCAGGCTACTGAATGGGTTTGGGGGCTATTAAAGGGATTTGGGGGCTACTGAAGTGGGTTTGGGGCTACTAAAGGGCGTTTTAGGGCTACTAAAGGGCTTTTGGGGGCTATTAAAGGGGGGTTTGGGGCTACTAAAGGGGGTTTTGGGGCTACTGAAGGGGATTTGGGGCTACCAAAGGCTTTTTTTGGCCACCGAAGGGGGTCTGTGGCCAATGTGGGGGGGGGGTTGCCCCTCCGTGGGTCCCGTGACCCCGCCGGGGGCCGGTGGCTACTGACGGGCCCGGGGTGGCCACCAGGAGACGACCTTCGCCATGTTGGCCGAGGTGTCGGAGCGAGCGCTGGCCCTGACCCGCGCCCCACAACTGCTGCTGGTGGGCGGCGTGGCCTGTGAGTGCGACCCACAGCTGTGGGGCGGGACCCACTGCCGGGGGGCTGGGAGCCACGTATGGGGGGCGGGACCCACATCTATGGGGCTGGGAGCCACATCTATGGGGCTGGGAACCACATCTGTGGGGCTGGGAGCCACGTATGGGGGGCAGGAGCCACATCTATGGGGCTGGGAGCCACATCTATGGGGCTGGGAGCCACATATAGGGGGCGGGACCCACATCTGTGGGGCTGGGAGCCACATATGGGGGGCTAGGAGCCACGTATGGGGGGCGGGAGCCACATCTATGGGGCTGGGAGCCATGTATGGGGGGCGGGACCCACATCTATGGGGTTGGGAACCATATCTATGGGGCTGGGAGCCATGTATGGGGGGCGGGAGCCACATCTATGGGGCTGGGAGCCACATATGGGGGGGCGGGACCCACATCTGTGGGGCTGGGAGCCACGTATGGGGGGCGGGAGCCACATCTATGGGGCTGGGAGCCACATCTATGGGGCTGGGAGCCACATATGGGGGGGCGGGACCCACATCTGTGGGGCTGGGAGCCACGTATGGGGGGCGGGAGCCACATCTATGGGGCTGGGAGCCACATATGGGGGGGCGGGACCCACATCTGTGGGGCTGGGAGCCACGTATGGGGGGCGGGAGCCACATCTATGGGGCTGGGAGCCACATCTATGGGGCTGGGACCCACATATGGAGGGCTGGGAGCCACATATAGCAGGCGGGATCCACATCTATGGGGCTGGGACCCACAAATGGGGGATGGGAGCCGCATCTATGGGGCTGGGCGCCATATATAGGCGCTGGGACCCACACTTATGGGGCAGCTCTCCCCAGGTAACCGCCGGCTCCAGGAGATGCTGCAGACGATGTGCAGCGCCCGGGGGGCCCAGCTCTGCCCCACGGACGAGAGGTGGGGCCGCGACCCACATCTATGGGGCTGGGACCCACATAGAGGGGGGTGGGAGCCATATCTATGGGGCTGGGACCCACACACAGGGGTCTAGCACCCACATATAGGCGGCCGGACCCACATCGCTTGATGTGGGACCCACATACAGGGGGCTGGGCCTTTGTATAGGGGGCTGGGACCCACATCTATGGGGCTGGGACCCACATCCGTGGGGCCGGGAGTCACATAGAGGGGCCGGGGCCCAGCGATATGGGGCGGGACCCACATACGGGGGGGGGTTGGGGCCCACATATGGGGGGGTGGGAGCCACATCTATCTATGGGGCTGTGCCCCACATCTATGGGGCAGGTACTGCGTGGACAACGGGGCCATGATCGCCCAGGCCGGGTGGGAGATGCTGAGGGCGGGACAAGTGACGGAGCTCGACCAATCAGGGATCACCCAGAGGTGAGGGGGGGGGGACCCCAGCGTCCGGGACCCACACTTGGGGGGCTGGGACCCACAGATGGGGGGGGGGTGCGGGCTCACGTCTATGGGGCTGGGAGCCACGTATGGGGGGCTGGGACCCGCATCTATGGGGCTGGGAGCCACATCTGGGCGGCCGGGACCCCCATCTATGGGGCTGGGACCCACACGTACAAGGGTGAGAGCGATATCTATGGGGTGGGACCCACGTATGGGGGGCTGGGGCCTACCCGTGGGGCTGGGACCCACCTGTAGCGGGCGGGACGCACGTCTGTGGGGCCGAGACTCGCATATAGGGGGTGGGGACCCACAGATAGGGGTCCGGGGCCCACATGTAGGGGGTGGGGCCCCCAGCGATGGGGCTGGGACCCACATATAGGGGGCGGGGACCCACATACGGGGGGCCGGGGCCTGTATGTAGGGGGCGGGGACCCACATATAGGGGCTGGGGACCCATATGTAGGGGGTGAGACCCACATCTGTGGGGCTGGGACCCACATCTCGGGGGCGGGACCCACATCTGTGGGGCGGGGCGGGGCCCATCTGACCTTTGACCTTCCCCCCCCCCCAGGTACCGCACGGACGAGGTCGAGGTCACGTGGCGGGACTGAGGCCGCCCCTCCCCCCCCCGCGGAAGGGGAGGGGGGGAAACGGGGAAAAATGGGGGGAAATGGGGAAAAATGGGGGGAAATGGGGGAAACGGGGGGAAATGGGGGGAAATGGGGGGAAACGGGGAAAAATGGGGGGAAACGGGGAAAAATGGGGGGAAATGGGGGGAAACGGGGAAAAATGGGCGGAAATGGGGGGAAACGGGGGGAAATGGGGGAAACGGGGGGAAATGGGGGGAAATGGGCGGGAACGGGGGGAAATGGGGGGAAATGGGTGGGAACGGGGCGGAAATGGGGGGAAATGGGGCGGAAACGGGGGGAAACGGGGGAAACGGGGTGGAAATGGGCGGAAATGGGGCGGAAATGGGGGGAAACAGGGCGGAAATGGGGGGAAATGGGGGGAAACGGGGCGGAAATGGGGGGAAACGGGGCGGAAACGGGGGGAAATGGGGGAAACGGGGCGGAAATGGGGGGAAACGGGGCGGAAATGGGGGGAAACGGGGCGGAAACGGGGGGAAATGGGGGAAACGGGGCGGAAATGGGGGAAACGGGGTGGAAATGGGCAGAAATGGGGCAGAAATGGGGGAAACGGGGCGGAAACGGGGGGAAATGGGGGAAATGGGGTGGAAATGGGCGGAAATGGGGCAGAAATGGGGGAAACGGGGCGGAAACGGGGGGAAATGGGGGAAATGGGGCGGAAATGGGGGAAATGGGGTGGAAATGGGCGGAAATGGGGCAGAAACGGGGGGAAATGGGGGGAAACGGGGCAGAAATGGGGGGAAATGGGGGAAACGGGGGGAAATGGGGGAAACGGGGCAGAAATGGGCGGAAATGGGGGAAACGGGGCGGAAATGGGGGAAACGGGGCAGAAATGGGGGGAAATGGGGGGAAATGGGGGGAAATGGGGTGGGAACGGGGGGAAACGGGGTGGGAATAGGGGAAAACAGGGTGGAAATGGGCGGGAATGGGGGGAAATGGGGCAGAAATGGGCAGAAACCGGGGAAACGGGGCGGAAATAGGCAGAAACGGGGGGAAATGGGTGGGAACGGGGCGGGAACGGGGGAAACGGGGTGGAAACGGGAGGAAAGGGGGCGGAACGGGGGCTGAAATAGGGGGAAACAGGGCGGAAATGGGGGGAAACGGGCGGAAACGGGGCGGGAAGGGGGCGGGAAGGGGGCGGGAGGTCGCTGTGGGGCAGGAGGGTTTTGATGGGAACTTCGGGGATTATCGGGGAAATCGGGGGGGCAATTTGGGGGGGGGAAGGGGGGCAGTTTGGGGGCGGATTTGCAGATTTTTGGGGGGAAATCGGGGGGAGAAGCGGGCGCGTCCCGCCGCCATCTTGGGCGTGTCCGGGGGGGGGGGGTCCTTTGTGGGCCCGGCCGCCATCTTGGCTGTGGCGGGGGGGGGGGGGGGGGGGGGGGGGGGTGTTGGCCGCCACCTGGGGCGTGCCCTCGGCGCCGCGTGCCCAAAACCGCTGCTTTTGAGGGCAAAAAAAGGGATTTTTTTATTTCCCCCGCGCATGCGCCGCCGCTCGCGGGTCCTCCCGGCCTCCGGGGGGCGCTGAGGGGACGGGGGGGGGGGGGGGGGGCCAAGATGGCGGCGCCCGCGGAGGAGGAAGAAGCGGCGGCGGCGGCGGCCGAGGGGGGGGACGGCGACGAGGAGGCGCTGAAGAAGTTGGAGGTTTGGTTTATTTTCTTTTATTTTTGGGCGGGGGGAGGATATTTGCGGGGGGGTTTCTGTCAGGTTGGTCGGGTTTTTTCGCGGGGGGGGGGGCGCGGGGATGTTGTTTTATCCGCGGGCCTTGTTGGGGGGGGGGGGGGGCGGGCTCGGGCTCCCGGGGCCCTTTTCTGAGGGGATTTGGGGGGTTTCCCCTTTATGGGGCCTTTTTCTGAGGGGATTTGGGGGGCTCCCGGGCTCCTGGGTCCCTTTTTGGGGGATTTTGAGGGATCTGGGGAGGTCTCGGACTCCTGGGTCCCTTTTTTGGGGGGTCTCGAGCTCCTGGGTCCCTTTTTTGGGGCACATTGAGGGGATTTGGGGGGGTCCCGGGCTCCTCGGTCCTTTTTCGGGGGGGTTTGGGGGGGTCCCTGTCACCTGGGTCCCTTTTTTGGGGGACTTTGAGGGGAATTGGGGGGGTTCCCGGGCTCCTGGGTCCCTTTTTTGGGGGACTTTGAGGGGATTTGGGGGGGTCCCGGGCTCCTGGGTCCCTTTTCGGGGGGGTTTGGGGGGGGTCCTTGTCACCTGGGTCCCTTTTTTGGGGAACTTTGACGGGATTTGAGGGGGGGGGGTGTCCCCTCTTTTGAGGGGGGGTCTCCACACTTGGGTGCCTCCCCCCCCCCCTCCCCCCAGGAGCTGGTGACGGAGCTGCTCCACTTCCGCGATGGCCTCCCCCCCGCCCCCGAGGGGGGACCCCGGGGACCCCCCTGACCCCGATGAGCCCCCCCCGGACCCCCCCCCGGGACCCCAAAACCCGCTCCCCCCCCCCCCCGCCGGGACCCCCTGGAGGAGGCCATGGAGGAGACGCTGCGGCGCATGGAGGCCGTGCAGGGTGAGGCCACGCCCCCTCCGCCCCTAAGCCACGCCCCCTCCGCCCCAAGCCACGCCCCCTCCACCCCTAAGCCACGCCCCCTCCGCCCCTAAGCCACGCCCCCCTCCGCCCCAAGCCACGCCCCTCCACCCCAAGCCACGCCCCCTCCGCCCCAAGCCACGCCCCCTCCCCGCAGACCCCCATTCACCCCGTGGCCGCGCCCCCCCTCAAGCCACGCCCCCTCCCGCCAGCCCCCACAGACCCCCATTCACCCCTAAGCCACGCCCCCTCCCCGTAGACTCGTGTTTACCCGGTGGCCACGCCCCCTTCTGAGGCCACGCCCCTCCCAGCCCCCAGGCCACGCCCCCTCCCAGCCCCATTATATGTCCTGCTCCCGCTATGGGGCAGCCCCATAGAGCCCTCCCCTGCCCCATAGACTCCCTTCCCTGTCCCAGAAACCCCTTTCCTGCCCCATAGACCCCCCCATTCCTGCCCCATAGACCCCCTCCCCTGCCCCATAGACCCCCTTTCCTGCCCCGTAGACCCCATCTCTGCCCCATAGATCCCCTGCTCTGCCCCATAGACCCCCTTTCCTGCCCCGTAGACCCCACCTCTGCCCCATAGATCCCCTCCCCTGCCCCATAGACCCTCATTCCTGCCCCATAGACCCCCTTTCCTGCCCCGTAGACCCCACCTCTGCCCCATAGATCCCCTTTCCTGCCCCGTAGACCCCACCTCTGCCCCATTGAGCCCCTCCACTGCCCCATAGGCCCCTGTTGTGCCCCATAGACCCCTATTCCTGCCCCATAGACCCCCAGTGTCCCCAGTAGGCCGTGACCAGGCCTCGGGCCTACACCCCCGGCCCTCCCCTGCCCCATAGACCCCCTTTATTACCCCGTACCCCCCTCCCCAGCCCCATAGACACCTCCCCAGCCCCATAGCCCCCGGTCCCGGACCCCAAAGTCCCCCCCCCAGCGTCCCCAGTAGGCCGCGACCAGGCCTCAGGCCTACACCCCTGGCCCTCCCCTGCCCCATAGCCCCTTCCCCTCGCTGTGGGGCGCCCCCCCAACCCCTGTGTGTGTGTGTGTGTGTCCCCCCCCGGCCTTTCCCCAGTGTCCCCCGCGGGCCGGGGCCGGGCGCTGGTGCTGGTGGGGCGAGCCTTGGGGGTCTGCCCCACGGCGTGGGGCCGGGCGGAAGAGGCCTTGAGTCGGGCTCTGAAACTGGAGCCGGGGCTGGGCCGGGCCTGGATCCAACTGGGGGAGCTCAAGTGGCGCCGGGGGGACCTGGAGGGGGCCCGGGCCTGCTTCGGGGGGGCCCTGCAGCACGTGAGTGGGGGGGCATTCGGGGGGGCTGGGGGGGCGATTTGGGGGGTCTATGGGGGGAGTTAGGGCGTTTGGGGGCGATTTGGGGGTCTATGGGGGGGTTATGGGGTGCTGGGGGGGGGTCTATGGGGCGAGGGGGGGGGTCGGGGTGGGGGTCGGGGTGCTGGGGGGGGATTCGGGGGGGTCTATGGGGGGGATTTGGGGGTCTATGGGGGGGTTATGGGGTGCTGGGGGGGGTCTATGGGGTGAGGGGGGGGGTCAGGGTGCTGGGGGGTGATTTGGGGGGGTCTGGGGGGGGATTCAGGGGGTCTATGGGGCGAATTTGGGGTCTGTGGGGGGGATCTGGGGGGGTTGTGGGGATCTATGGGGTGTGGGGGGGTCGGGGTGCTGGGGGGGGATTCGGGGGGGTCTATGGGGGGTTTTGGGGCGTCTATGGGGCGAATTGGGGGGGTTTGGGGGGGATTTGGGGGTCTGTGGGGGGGTTATGGGGTGCTGGGGGGGGTCTGTGGGGTGGGGGGGGTCAGGGTGCTGGGGGGGTTATGGGGTGTCTGTGGGCAATTTGGGGGGGTCTGTGGGGGGATTTGGGGGGTCTATGGGGCGATTTGGGGGTCTGGGGGGGTTGAGGGGGATCTATGGGGCGGGGGGGGGGTCGCGGCACTGCTGGGGGGAGGGGGGGGGGAGGGCTTCCCCCTCGCCTATGGGTCTGCCCCACACTTCGGGGGGTCCAGCCCCACACTTATGGGTCCAGCTCTCCCCCCCCCAACCCGTCTCCAACCCCCCCCAAACCATGGCTTCCCCCCTCCCCCCAAAATGGGCCCAAGTCCCCTCCTATGGGTCTCCCCCCCCTCCCCCCGCCGTGGGTCTGCCCCACACTTGGGGGTCCAGCCCCACACTTCTCCCGGCAGGGGGAGGAGGCGGAGGGCCGGCGGCTGCTGTCGATGGCGCTGGCGGGCGGGGGGCGCGGGGGGGGGACCTGCGCGAGAGCCTGGCGCAGGCCGAGGCCGCCGTCCGCTGCGACCCCACAGACGGACGCTCCTGGTGTCAGTTGGGGGGCAGCTATGGGGCGGGGGGGGGGGGGGGGGGTGGGTCGCTATGGGGCGGGGGCGGTGGCATGGGGCGGGGGGGGGGTAAAAGGGGGTTTGGGGGGGGATATGGGGGGGTTTGGGGGCACTTGGGGGGCAGCTATGGGGCTGGAGGGGGTCGGTATGGGGTGGGGGGAGTCGCTATGGGGCAGGGGGGGTCGCTATGGGGCAGGGGGGGGTGTCGGGGTGGGTCCCCGGGGGGGCTTGGGGGGGATAAAAGGGAGTTTGGGGGCACTTGGGGGGCAGCTGTGGGGCTGGGGGGGGTCGCTATGGGGCTGGGAGGTATGCTATGGGGCAGAGGGGGTGGCTATGGGGCGGGGGGGGTCCTGGGGGGTTGGTCGCTGTGGGTCTGGGAGGGATTAAGAGGGGGATACGGGGCTATTTGTGGGGCTGGGGGTTGGCCGGAGGTCGCCGTGGGGCTGGCCGTGGGTCGCCGTGGGGCTGACCCCCGTCCCCCCCCCAGACGTGCTGGGCAACGCCTACGTCTCCCTCTTCTTCGCCGGGGGGCAGAGCCCCGACGCCGCCCGCCGCGCCCTGGGGGCCTACGCCCAGGCCGTATGTGGGGCCCATCTATGGGGCGGGGCGCTATGGGGCTGGGGGGGGTGGCTGTGGGGTCGCTACGGGGCCGGTCTGTGGGGCGGGGGGGGGGGGGGGGGGCGCTATGGGGCGTATCTGTGGGGCTGGGGGTTCGCTATGGGGCAGGTCGGTGGGGCAGAGGGGTCGCTATGGGGCTGGGGGTTTGCTGTGGGGGAGGGGGGCTGCTATGGGGCAGGTCGGTGGGGCAGAGGGGACGCTATGGGGCATATCTGTGGGGCAGAGGGGTCACTATAGAGCAGGGCTGTGGGGCAGAGGGGTTGCTGTGGGGCTGGGGGGTCACTATGGGGCAGATCTATGGAGCAGAGAAGTTGCTATGGGGCAGGAGGTTGCTATGGGGCAGATCTATGGGGCTGGGGGTTTGCAATGGGGAGGGTGGGGGGGGGTCGCTGTGGGGCAGGGTGAGTGCTATGGAGCCGCTATGGGGCAGAGGGATCGCTATGGAGCAGGTCTATGGGGCAGGGGGGTTGCTGTGGGGCAGGGTTATGGGGCAGGGGGATCACTGTGGGGCAGAGGCGTCGCTATGGGGTGGGCCTATGGGGCACACCGTCACTATGGGGTGAGTCGGGGGGGGGGGGGGCAGGGGGGGTCGCCAGGGGCCACATCTATGGGGCAGAGGGGTCGCTATGGGGCAGGTCTATGGGGCGGGGGGGGGGGGTCGCTATGGGGCGGGGGTGGGGGGGGGGGGGGGCGTGTCCCTGACCCCCGTTTGGCCCCGCCCCCCCAGGAGCGGGTGGACCCGGCGGCAGCCAATAACCCGGACCTGCACCTCAACCGCGCCACCGTGAGTGGCCAATGGGGAGCCGCGGGGGGCGGGGCCTGGCCGGGGGGCGGGGCCGGGGGCGGGAGGGGGCGTGGCCTGGCGGGGGGGGCGTGGCCTGGCGGGGGGGGCGGGGCCTGGCCTTCGAGGAGCGTGTGTGACCCCCGAGGGGGCGTGGCCTGGTCCCGGGGGGGGCGTGGCCTCCCCCATAAGGGGGCGTGGTCCGGGCGGGGGGGCGCGCGTGTGTGTGGCCTCGCCGTTGGGGGCGTGGTTTCCCGCGGGGGGGGTGGGCGTGGTTTCCGGGGGAGGCGTGGCTTAGGGGCTGTGAGGGGGCGTGGCTTGGGCGTGGCCCCGCCCCGGAAGCGGGGGGCTGAGCCAATGGGGGCGCAGCTGCTGCAGTACCAGGAGCGGTTCGGGGCGGCGCTGGAGGGGCTGGGCCGGGCGGCGGCTCTCAGCCCCGGGTGGGCGGAGCCCCGGCGGAGGCAGAGCCAATTGCTGCGCTTCCTGGGCGCCCTCTGCGGGCTGCTGGCCAATGGGGTGAGAGCCCGGGGAACGGGGCGGGGGGGGGCACTGGGAGGGGCCGGGATATACTGGGAGGGGACTGGGAGGGGTTTTGGGGTCACTGGGGGGGACTGGGAGGGACTTGGGGGGCACTGGGACGTACTGGGAGGGACCGGGATATACTGGGAGGGGACTGGGAGGGGATCGGGGGGCACTGGGAGCGACTGGGAGGGGCTGGGCTATACTGGGAGGGACTGGGCTGTACTGGGAGGGACTGGGAGGGGATCTGGGGGTACTGGGAGGGGTCTGGGAGGGACTGGGCTGTACTGGGAGGGACTGGGAGGGGATGTGGGGGCACTGGGAGGGGACTGGGAGGGACTGGGCTATACTGGGGGGGACTGGGAGGGACTGGGAGGGGATGTGGGGACACTGGGAGGGGACTGGGAGGGACTGGGCTATACTGGGAGGGACTGGGAGGGGATGTGGGGGCACTGGGAGGGACTGGGAGGGACTGGGAGGGGATCTGGGGACACTGGGAGGGACTGGGCTATACTGGGAGGGACTGGGAGGGGGAATGGGGGCCATATACTGGTCCATACTGGTCCGTACTGGTCTATACTAGTCCATACTGGTCCATACTGGTCCGTACTGGTCTCTATGGGTCCATACTGGTCTGTACTGGTCCATACTGGTCTCCCCCCCCCAGGGCAATCTCCGGGGCAAGCGCCGGCGGGGGCTGTCGGGGCCCCTCCCCCCGTCCCTGCTGGGCCCGTTGGGGGGCGTGGCCGAGGCGGGAGGGGGCGTGGCCCAGGGGGGCGTGTCCCCCCTCCGCCCCTCCCCCATCCCCGCCCTCCGCCCCGGGCCCAACCCCCACCGCGTCCTGCTGGGCCGCGTCCTCTTCACCCTCGTCCCCCCCGGGGGGGTCCCCTAGTGAGTGACGTCAGACATGGCCCCTCCCCCACCCCGCCCCTCCCCCACCCCCGAAACGGCAACAAATGGCCCAGAATGGTCCAAAACGGCCCCAAATGTGGCCTTAATGGCCCCGAAATGGCCAAAAATGGCCCCAAATGGACAAAAATGGCCCCAAATGGTCCAAAATGGCCCCAAATGTGGCCTTGGTGGCCCTGAAGTGGCCCCGAAATGGCCCAAAATGGCCCCAAATGGTCCAAAATGGCCCCAAATGTGGCCTTAGTGGCCCTGGAGTGGCCCCGAAATGGCCCAAAGTGGCCCCAAATGGACAAAAATGGCCCCAAAGTGGCCAAAAATGTCCCCAAATGGCCCCAAAATGGCCAAAAATGGCCCCAAACGGCCAAAAATGGCCCCAAAATGGCCAAAAATGTCCCCAAATGGACAGAAAATGGCCCCAAAGTGGCCAAAAATGGCCCCAAATGGCCCTGAAATGGCCAAAAATGTGGCCTTAACGTCCCCAAATGGTCCTCAAGGGCCCCAAAGGGCCCCGAAATGGCCCCAAATGTGGCCTTAACGTCCCCGAACCCCCCGAAATGTCCCCCCCCATGTCCCCCCTGACGCGTGTCCCCGTGTCCCCCCCGATGCGTGTCCCCCGTGTCCCCCCATGTCCCCCGTGTCCCCCCTGACGCGTGTCCCTGTGTCCCCCATGTCCCCCCCCCCCATGTCCCCGTGTCCCCCCTGACGCGTGTCCCCGTGTCCCCCCGTGTCCCCCCCCCCCGTGTCCCCCCTGACGCGTGTCCCCGTGTCCCCCCATGTCCCCCCGTGTCCCCGTGTCCCCCCTGACGCGTGTCCCCGTGTCCCCCCAGCGCGGTGGGGCTGCGGGACGGGGGGGGGGGCGGTGGCGGCCGTCACCGTGTACAACGCGGCCCCCGCCTGGGGCCTGGCCGTGGGGGACGCCCTGGCCCTGCCCGAGCCCCTCCTGCGCCACCACCAGCTCTGCCACCAGGGCCAGGTACCGCCACGGGGGCACTGGGGGCACTGGGGGACTGGGGGGGACTGGGAAGGGATTGGGGGGGACTGGGGGGGACTGGGAGGGACTGGGAGGGGAATTGGGGAGACTGGGGGGCACTGGGGGGACTGGGAAGGGACTGGGAGGGCACTGGGAGGGCACTGGGAGGGGACTGGGGGGGGACTGGGAAGGGACTGGGAGGGACTGGGGGGGACTGGGGGCACTGGGAGGGGACTGGGAGGGCACTGGGAGGGGAATTGGGGAGACTGGGGGGGACTGGGAGGGGACTGGGATATACCGGGGGGGACTGGGAAGGGATTGGGAGGGACTGGGAGGGCAATTGGGGAGACTGGGGGGGACTGGGAGGGGACTGGGATATACTGGGGGGGACTGGGGGGGACTGGGAGGGACTGGGATATACTGGGGGGGACTGGGAGGGACTGGGAGGGGATTTGGGGGCACTGGGAGGGGACTGGGAGGGACTGGGGGGCACTGGGAGGGACTGGGAGGGGATCTGGGGGTACTGGGAGGGGACTGGGATATACTGGGAGGGACTGGGAGGGACCAGGAGGAACTGGGAGGGACTGGGAGGGGGTTTGGGGACACTGGGAGGGATTGGGAGGGACTGGGATATACTGGGAGGGAACTGGGGGGACTGGGAGAGGATCTGGGGAGACTGGGACATACTGGGAGGGACTGGGAGGGGACTGGGAGGGGGTTTGGGGGCACTGGGAGGGGACTGGGATACACTGGGAGGAACTGGGAAGGGACTGGGAGGGGACTGGGAGGGACTGGGAGAGGATTTGGGGAGACTGGGATATACTGGGAGGGAACTGGGAGGGGGTTTGGGGGCGCTGGTCCATACTGGTGGGCACTGGGGGGTGGTTCCAGTGGGTCGTACTGGTCCGTACTGGTCCGTACTGGTCCATACTGGTCCGCACTGGTCCGTACTGGTCCGCGCTGTCCGCAGACGTTCTCCTTCACGGGGATCCGCGTGGCGTCGCCGCTGTCGCTGGTCGTTAACGGGCGCCGCGTCCCCCCCTCGGCGCTGGCCCCCCCCCCGCCTGGCGCTGCTTAACGACCCCGGCCCCGCTAACGAGCAGCCCCCCCCCGGCCCTCGTTAGCAGCGCCCCAGGTAATCAGCCCTACACAGGGGCAATTAGCCCCCCACGGGGGTAATGAGCCCCCCCCAAGGGGTTAATTAGGCCCCACGGGGGTAATTAGCCCCCCCAAGGGGTTGATTAGGCCCCAAGGGGTTAATTAGCCCCCCCAAGGGGTTAATTAGCCCCCCCAAGGGGTTAATTAGGCCCCAAGGGGGTAATTAGCCCCCCAAGGGGGTAATTAGCCCCCCCAAGAGGTTAATTAGGCTCTCCAAGGGGGTAACTAGCCCCCACCTAAGGGGTTAATTAGTCCCCAAGGGGTTAATTAGGACCCAAGTCGTGTTCCCCCCCCCCCCCCCCCCGCGTTTAATTGTCACATTCCAGGGGCTAATTAATCACTCTTGGGGGGGGCTAATTAACACCTCCCGGGGGGGGGGGGATAATTAACACTCCCCAAGCCTTAATTAACACCTTCCCGGAGCTAATTAATTAGCCCACCCCCCCCTTCTCCCGGACACTAATTACCCCCCCCTCCCCGGGGCTAATTAACCCCCCCCGTTGTTAATAAAGGGCTGGGACGGCCGCCATCTTGGGAGGGGTCGCTCTGGGCGCCGCCATCTTGGATACGGAGGGAGCGCCCACCCCGGGCGCCGCCATCTTGGGTACGGAGGGAGCTCCCTCCTGGGCGCCGCCATCTTGGGAGGGTCAGGGAGCCCCCTCCCGGGCGCCGCCATCTTGCGTACGGAAGGAGCGCTCCCGTGGGCGCCGCCATCTTGGGAGGGTCAGGGCACACCCACCCCACCCCACCCCCCCATGGGCGCCGCCATGTTGGGAAGGGCCCGCGGGGGATCCGTGGGGCAGGAGCCGCCCCATGGCGCCGGCTATGGGGCTCACTGTGGGGCAGAATAAACCCTACAGGGCCAGCTGTACGGCACGAGCAGGGCTGTGGGGCTGGCTGTGGGGCGGGATCAGCCGTACAGGCCTTGCTATGGGGCAGAAACCCCCTTACGCAGCTGACTCTGGGGCACTTGTGGGGCCGGAACAGCCCTATAGGGCCAGCTGTGGGGCAGGAGCGGGGCTATAGGGCCGACTACGGGGCAGAAACACCCCTCTTAAGCCAGCTATGGGGCAGGACTAAGGCTATGGGGCAGGAACACCCTTAGAGGGGCACTTATGGGGCAGAAACTGCCCTATAGGGCTGGCCATGGGGCAGGAACACCTCTATAGGGCCGGCTATGGGTCAGGAGCGGGGCTATGGGGCAGAAACACCCCCGTAGAACTGGCCCTGGGGCACTTGTGGGGCAGAAGCAGCCCCGCGGGGCGGGAGGAGGGGGTGCCGTGGGTCCCGCCGTGGGTCAGCCCCCCAAGTTACAAACCATCCGTCCTTTAATGGCCGCCGAGGTATCAAAATCCCAGGGGACGGGGGTCGGGGGTCGGGGGGGGGAGCGGTTGTGGGGCAGGGTGTGGGGCGGGACCGACCGCTATGGGGCAGGGGGAGGTCGGGGGGGTTTTGGGGGGGGGGGAGGGGGGAGGGGGGGGGGGTGGGGTCACGAGAGCACGAGCACGGCGGGTGTGGGGCAGGGTGTGGGGCAGGGTGTGGGGCAGGGTGTGGGGCTCAGGGATCGTCCTCCCCGTTGGCGCTGTCGCGGTCGTCCTCCCCCTCCTCCGCCTCCTTCTCGTCCCCCTTCAGCGACTCCAGCTATGGGGGGAGACGGGGGGGGGGGTCACTTAGGGGGCTGGCCCCATAGATTCTATGGGGCAGACCCATAGATGCCGCGGGGCAGCCCCACACAGGCGATGGGCGTTGGCCCCGGCGTCAACGGAGCCGCCCCAGCGACTCGGCAAGGCCAGGGGTGCATCCAGTGGGGCTGGCCCCACGGATTCTATGGGGCAGCCCCACAGATTCCATGGGGCAGCCCCAGAGGTGCCGCAAGATCGGCCCGTTGAGGCCATGGAGCCCCCCAGCGACTGGGCAAGGTCACGGCGGGGGGGGAAATTCGGAGATGCTGGCCCCATAGATTCCGTGGGGCAGCCCCATAGATTCCATGAGGCAGCCCCATAGATTCCGTGGCGCGGGCCCCATGGAGTCAGTGGGGCGGGCCCCATGGAGTCAGTGGAGGGGCCCCAGCAACTGGGCAAAGTAACGGGCGGATTCAGTGGGGCTGGCCCCATAGATTCTATGGCTCCGCCCCACACATTCTATGGGTCTGGCCCCCATTCCGACACCCCTCCCCGCCTCGATCCGCCCCCGATCTTGGCCCCCCACCCCCCCAACCGCAACCTCCCCTCGCCCCACACGTCCCGTGGGCCCGCCCCACGCCTCCCGCGCCTCCGCCCCATAGATTCCGTGGGTCTGACCTGGTCGTCCCCCCGCTCCTCGGCCTCCTCGTCGTCCAGCAGGTCGCCCTCCTCGGCCGAGTCCTCGCCCCCCGCCTCCGCCTTGGCCCCGCCGCCCCCTTCCTCCTTCTTGGCCGAGCCGCCCCCCAACTCCTCCTCCGCCTTCTCCCCCTTCTGCTCTGTGGGGCAGAGACGGGGCGCGGGGGGCTGGGACCCGGCGTGGGGCAGCCGGGGGGCTGGGGGAGGGGTTGGGGGGGATCTATGGGGCAGGTGTGGGGCTGGGAAGTGATTGGAAGGGTTTTGGGTGCGACCTATGGGGCTGGGGAAGGGGGTTTTGGGGGATCTATGGGGCAGCTGTGGGGCTGGAGAGGGGTTTGGGGGGGATCTGTGGGGCAGGATCCATGCATCCATGGGGTGCACTTATGGGGCAGAAACCTCCGAAAACCCTTCAAAAACCCCCATTCCCAGACCGTTTTTGCCCCCCAAAGCCCGTTTTCTCCCCCTATTTTGCCCCTTATGGGTCCGCCCCACACGTGTGGGGCTGCCCCACATCTATGGGGCAAAAACCCCCTCCAACTGCTCAAAAAAACCCTTCAAAACCCCCATTCCCAGCCCGTATTCACCCTGGAGACCCCGTTCTCGCCCTCAAAACCCCGTTTTCTCCCCCTTTTTTCCCACTTATGGGTCCGCCCCACACGTGTGGGGCAGAGGACGATCTATGGGGCGCACTTATGGGGTGGAAACCCCCTCGAACCGCTCAAAAACCCTTCAAAAACCCCCGTTCCCAGCCTCTTTTCGCCCCCAAAACCCTGTTTTCGCCCCGTTTTTTCCACTTGTGGGTCCGCCCCACACGTGTGGGGCAGAGGACGATCTATGGGGTGCACTTTTGGGGCGGAAACCCCCTCGAACCGCTCAAAAACCCTTCAAAAACCCCCGTTCCCAGCCTCTTTTCGCCCCCAAAACCCTGTTTTCGCCCCGTTTTTTCCACTTGTGGGTCCGCCCCACACGTGTGGGGCAGAGGACGATCTATGGGGCGCACTTTTGGGGCAGAAACCCCCCCGAACCGCTCAAAAACCCTTCAAAAACCCCTGTTTCCAGCCTGTTTTCACCCCCAAAACCCTATTTTCGCCCCGTTTTTTCCACTTGTGGGTCCGCCCCACACGTGTGGGGCAGAGGACGATCTATGGGGCGCACTTACGGGGCAGAAACCTCCGAAAAGCCTTCCAAAACCCCCCATTCGCAGCCCGTTTTCACCCCGGAGACCCTGTTCTCGCCCTCAAAGCCCCGTTTTCTCCCCCTTTTCCCCCCACTTATGGGCCCGCCCCACACGTGTGGGGCCGCCCCCTTACTCTGCTCCTTCTCGATCTTCTCCAGGCTCTCCAGCAGCGCGTCCACCTTCTGCTTGATCTGCCCCAGCTCCTTCTTGATGCTCTGCAGGTCGTCGCCCTTCACTGCCGGTTTGCCCCGAATGAAGACCCGAAACCCTGGGAATTCGCCCCGAAAGGGGTCCCCCGCCCCACGGCGCCCCGCCCCACGGCGCCCCGCCCCACGGCTTACGCTTGCCGGACTTGGAGGAGGAGCCGCGCTGGCCGCTCTTGGAGTTGAAGCCGCTCTTGCCGCGCCGCGAGGTGTTGCCCGAGACGCGCTGGCGCTTGGAGGGGACGACGGCGCGGGCGATGGGGGGCGGCGGGGGCACGCGCGCCGGGTAGCTGTACATCCTGCGGCGGGGGGCGGGGGCGTCACTTGGGGGGCGCCCCACAGACGGCGGCGGGGGGGGGCGGGCGGGGTTGGGGGGAGAAACGGGGGGCGGGGTTGGGGGGGTTTCGGGGGGATCTATGGGGCTGGGGAGGGGTTTGGGGGGGATCTATGGGGCTGGGGAGGGGTTTGGTGGGTTTGTGGGGGGTTTGGGGGGGATCTATGGGGCAGCCATGGGGCTGGGGAGGGGCTATGGCGCAATCTATGGGGCTGGGGAGGGGTTTGGGGGGGATCTATGGGGCTGGGGAGGGGCTATGGAGCAATCTAGGGGGCTGGGGAGGGGTTTGGGGGGGATCTATGGGGCTGGGGAGGGGCTATGGCGCAATCTAGGGGGCTGGGGAGGGGTTTGGGGGGGGATCTATGGGGCTGGGGAGGGGCTACACAGCAATCTATGGGGCTGGGGAGAGGTTGGGGGGGGAACTATGGGGCTGGGGAGGGGCTACAGAGCAATCTATGGGGCTGGAGACGAGTTTTGGTGGGTTTGGGGGGGGGTTGGGGGGATCTATGGGGCTGGGGAGGGGCTACAGAGCAACCTATGGGGCTGGGGAGGGGGTTTGGTGGGTTTTTGGGGGGATCTATGGGGCTGGGGAGGGAATCTATGGGGGTGGGGAGGGGCTTTGGGGGGGTTTCAGGTGGATCTATGGGGCTGGGGAGGTGTTTTTTGGGGATCTATGGGGTGGCCATGGGGCTGGGGAGGGGCTATGGGGCGACCTATGGGGCTGGGGAGGGCATCTATGGGGCTGGGGAGGTGGTTTTATGGGATCTATGGGGCAGCCATGGGGCTGGGGAGGGGCTATGGAGCAATCTATGGGGCTGGGGAGAGAATCTATGGGGCTGGGGAGGGCTTTTGAGGGATCTGTGGGGCTGGGGAGGGCATCTATGGGGCTGGGGAGGGGCTATAGGGTGATCTATGGGGCTGGGGAGGGGTTCTGGGGGGTCTCGAGGGGGTTTCAGGGGGATCTATGGGGCTGGGGAGAGCTTTGGGGGGATCTATGGGGCTGGGGATGTGGTTTTGGGGGATCTATGGGGCAGCCGTGGGGCTGGGGAGGGGGTTTGGGGGGGATCTATGGGGCAGAGGAGGCGCTATGGGGCTGGACAGCCGTTCTCCCGGCTTTCTATGGGGCAGCTCACCCCCCCCACACCCGCCCCACACACACCTCCCCCCCCCCGGGGGGAGAACACCCCCCCCCCCCACCCCCCCCCCCCCACCCCCCCGCGCTCCGCTATGGGTCCCAGCCCCACACATTCCGTGGGGCAGGGCTCACCGGTCGTAGTAATCCCTTTGGAAGTCGTAGTCCAGGTCGAAGGACGATCTGTGGGGCGGCGAGAAAAACACCCCCCCCCCCGTCAGAGCGCTCGTGGGGCAGGACGAGGGGGCCGCCCCACGGATCTATGGGGCAGGAAGGGGGGTGGGGGGGGGGCAAAAAGAATGGAAGTTGGGGGTCCCGACCTGACGAGGGGGGACGGAGAAGGTGGGGCGGCTACTGACCCGTACATCTCGGCCGCCGAGCGCTTCACCCCCGCCTTGCCCCGGTTCACCTTGGGCTCGGCCGCCAGGTTGATATCTGTGGGGCAGAGGCAGGCACGCGTGTGGGGCAGGGACGCGCGTGGGGCAGGGACGCGTGTGGGGCAGGGACGCGCGTGGGGCGGGTTTTTGAGGGGGGTTTCGGGGGGATCTATGGGGCTGGGGAGGGGTTTTGGGCAGGTTTAGCACCATTCGGGGGGGGTTTTGGGGGGATCTATGGGGCAGATGTGGGGCTGGGGAGGGGCTGTGGGGCGAGCTATAGGGCTGGGGAGGGAATCTATAGGGCTGGCAGAGAATCTATGGGGCTGGGGAGGGAATCTATGGGGCTGGGGAGGGAATCTATGGGGCTGGGGAGGGGTTTTGCGCAGGTTTAACATGATTTGGAGGAGTTTTGGGGGGGATCTATGGGGCTGGGAAGGGGGTTTTGGGGGATCTATGGGGCAGATGTGGGGCTGGGGAGGGGCTACGGGGCCATCTATGGGGCTGGGGAGGGGTTTTGGGCAGGTTTAGCACCATCTGGGGGGGGTTTTGGGGGGATCTATGGGGCAGATGTGGGGCTGGGGAGGGGCTGTGGGGCGAGCTATAGGGCTGGGGAGGGAATCTATAGGGCTGGCAAAGAATCTATGGGGCTGGGGAGGGAATCTATGGGGCTGGGGAGGGAATCTATGGGGCTGGGGAGGGGTTTTGCGCAGGTTTAACATGATTTGGAGGGGTTTCGGGGGGATCTATGGGGCTGGGAAGGGGGTTTTGGGGGATCTATGGGGCAGATGTGGGGCTGGGGAGGGGCTGTGGGGCGAGCTATAGGGCTGGGGAGGGAATCTATAGGGCTGGCAAAGAATCTATGGGGCTGGGGAGGGAATCTATGGGGCTGGGGAGGGGTTTTGCGCAGGTTTAACATGATTTGGAGGGGTTTTGGGGGGATCTATGGGGCTGGGAAGGGGGTTTTGGGGGATCTATGGGGCAGATGTGGGGCTGGGGCGGGGCTGTGGGGCGAGCTATAGGGCTGGGGAGGGAATCTATGGGGCTGGCAGAGAATCCATGGGGCTGGGGAGGGGTTTTGGGCAGTTTCAGCATGATTTGGAGGAGTTTTGGGGGGGGTTTCAGGGGGATCTATGGGGCTGGGAAGGGGGTTTTGGGGGATCTATGGGGCAGATGTGGGGCTGGGGAGGGGCTACGGGGCCATCTATGGGGCTGGGGAGGGGTTTTGGGCAGGTTTAGCACGATTTGGGGGGGTTTTGGGGGGTTTCAGGGGGATCTATGGGGCTGGGGAGGGGTTTGAGCGGAATCTATGGGGCAGCCATGGGGCTGGGGAGGGGCTATGGGGCAATCTATGGGGCTGGGGAGCAAATCTATGGGGCTGGGGAGGGATTTGGGGCAGTTTTAGCACGATTTGGGGGGGTTTTGAGGGGATCTATGGGGCTGGGATGGGGGTTTTGGGGGATCTGTGGGGCAGATGTGGGGCTGGGGAGGGGTTTCAGGGGGATCTATGGGGCTGGAGAGGGATTTTTGGGGGATCTATGGGGCTGGGGGAGGCGGTTTCCGATCCCCCTCGCTACGGCCCCACCGAGGGGCCCTGGGGGGGGGGGGGTGTGTGTCACTTATGGGGCGCCGGCGGCACTTATGGGGCTGGGGGCCCCCTCCGAGACCATCTCGTGGCCTTCAAGGTCACCTCGAGGTTCTCCAGAACCTCCCTGAACCTC
The DNA here is from genome assembly GCF_028500815.1 of Rissa tridactyla. Lineage (NCBI taxonomy): Eukaryota > Metazoa > Chordata > Aves > Charadriiformes > Laridae > Rissa > Rissa tridactyla. Next base: position 119,804 of record NC_071495.1, on the reverse strand, counting down.
TCTAGGGCCAGACCCACAGCGGCCCCCACGTCACTACGGACCCACTGATGGGTTCCGGACTCACTTATGGGGGCGCCGGTGGCACTTATGGGGCTGGGGGCCCCCTCCGAGACCATCTCGTGGCCTTGAAGGTCACCTCGAGGTTCTCCAGAACCTCCTCGAACCTCTCTAGGGCCAAACCGAGGGTGGCCCCACGTCACTATGGGCCCCCCCGGAAGGTTCCAGGGCCATTTGGACGCCTCCCAGTGTCCCCTGTGGGGCCGGGGGCCACCCCCCGAGACCACCTCGTGGCCTTCAGCACCACCTCCAAGTTCTCCAGAACCTCTCTGAAGCTCTTCAGAGCCAAACCGAGGGTGGCCCCACGTCACTATGGACCCCCTGGAACACCCTAGGGCCACCTGGCTCTTCCATGATGTCCCCTGTTGGCTTGGGGGGCCACCTCCGAGACCACCTCGTGGCCTTCAAGACCACCTCAAAGTTCTCCAGAACCTCCTCGAACCTCTCTAGGGCCAAACCGAGGGTGGCCCCACGTCACTATGGGCCCCCCAGAAGGTTCCGGCTCCGTTTTGAGGTGGCCCCGTGTCCCCTGTGGGGCTGGGGGCCACCTCCGAGAGCACCTCATGGTCTTGAGCACCACCTCCAAGTTCTCCAGAGCCTCTCCGAAGCTCTCTAGGCCCGAACCGAAGGTGGCCCCAGGTCCCTATGGACCTCCCCGCCCCGCCCCCCCCGGCCACGTCCCCCCCCTTCCCCCCCCGGGCCTCACCCAAGACCTGCCCGGCGATCATGCGCCCCGTCTTCTCCTGCCACCGCCGCCCCGGGCGTTGCGCTCGTTGACGTACTGGACGAAGGCGAAGCCCTTGTGGACGGAGCAGCCCACGATCTTGCCGTACTTGGAGAAGATGGCCTCCACGTCGCTCTTCTTCACCACCAGCGTGTTCAGGTTCCCGATGAAGACCCGGGAGTTCATGGAGCGAGGGTCCGTCTTGTTGGTGACGTTGCTGGCCATGGCGGGGCGGGGCAGAGGGGGCACCTGCGGAGGGGGGCGAGGGGGGGAAGGGGGACGCGCCTCCATGGGACCATCCACGGTGCCACCTCCCAAGACCACGCATGGTGGTGGCACCTCCCAAGACCATCCCTAGTGGCACCTCCCAAGACCATGGATGGTGGTGGCACCTTCTAAGACCACGGATGGTGGCACCTCCTGGGTGGTGGCACCTCCCAAGACCATGGGATGGTGGTGGCACCTCCATGGGACCATCAACAGTGGCACCTCCTGGATGGTGGTGGCACCTCCCGGGACCACACATGGTGGTGGCACCTCCCAAGACCACGGATGGTGGCACCTCCTGGGTGGTGGCACCTCCCAAGACCATGGGATGGTGGTGGCACCTCCATGGGACCATCAACAGTGGCACCTCCTGGATGGTGGTGGCACCTCCCGGGACCACACATGGTGGTGGCACCTCCCAAGACCACGGATGGTGGCACCTCCTGGGTGGTGGCACCTCCCAAGACCATGGGATGGTGGTGGCACCTCCATGGGACCATCAACAGTGGCACCTCCTGGATGGTGGTGGCACCTCCCGGGACCACACATGGTGGTGGCACCTTCTAAGACCACCCCTGGTGGCACCTCCTGGGTGGTGGCACCTCCCGGGACCATGGATGGTGGTGGCACCTCCCGGGTGGTGGCACCTTCTCAGCCCACCCAGGGTGGCACGTTCCCCCCTCCCCCCCCCCCCCTTCCTCAACCCCCCTCGTTAACCCCCCGCTAACGAGCCACCCCTTAAGCAGCGCCTCCCCCCCGCCCCCCCCCAGTACCGCCCCTAATTACCGCAACTAACGCCGTTAATTAGCACTTAACGAGGGGCTCCCCCTCCCCCTTTGCGCGTGCCCCAGCCCCCCCTTAATTAATCCCTCCCTTAATTAATCCCTCCCCCCCCTTAATTAACTCTCCCTTAACTAACCCCACCCTTAACCCCCTCAATTACCCCCCCCAATTACCCCCCCTCAATTAAACCCCCCCTTAACGAGCCTCCCTTTATTAACCCTCCCTTAACTACCGTTACTTACGCCCCCCTTAATTAGCGCCTCCCTGAACCCCCCCTTAAACCCCCCCCATTAATTACCCCCTCCCCTAATTAACCCCCCTTAACTAAACCCCCCCATTAATTACCCCCTCCCCTAATTAACCCCCTTAACTAAACCCCCCCATTAACTACCCCCCTCCCCTAATTAACCCCCCTCAACTAAACCCCCCCATTAATTACCCCCTCCCCTAATTAACCCCCCTCAACTAAACCCCCCCATTAATTACCCCCTCCCCTAATTAACGCCTCCCCTAATTACCCCCTCCCTTAACTAAACCCCCATTAATTAACCCCCATTAACCCCCTCATTAATTAAACCCCTGTAATTAACCCCAACTAACCCCACCATTACCCCATTAATTACCCCTTAATTAACCCCCCTTAACTAAACCCATTAATTACCCCCCTTAATTAACCCGCCCATTAATTGACCCATTAGTTACCACCTTCACTAACGCCCTATTAATTACCCCCCTTAATTACCCC